>NC_056735.1:1963336877-1963444377 GCF_019279795.1 Protopterus annectens
TGATAGGTATATCAACAGAATTGTCTGTACATGTCAAGTAATAAGTCAGAAAAGAATCAGAGTCTGAATATTTTGAAAAAAGGATTGGAAGCAAAGAGCATTGGCTTTGGGAATAGATATTACCAGAGATGGTTTGTTGGAGGACAGACCTAGAATTCATTCGCCTGGAGGTAGACCAGAATCATAGACTTTGGGTGTGTTTTATTTGTATTCAACACCAATATTTCTACAAGATACTGCATGGTATTGTTTTAAACCTCAGATGTAATTTTCTTCAAAGAATGATACATGATAGAGATAAATATGACTGACAGAGTCAAGCAAGCATTGATACTTATAACTAAAAGGGGGATGTCAGCTGGATCAAAAACATTCAGAAAGTTTTGTTACTGTTGTAGAAGGAATTTTATGTCATGAACATTTATATAAAGGTTAGTAATTTATAGTGACAAAAAGTTGTTAAATCAAAGGGTTCGTTTACTCACATACTTTATTTTAAAAGTAGGAAAAGGGGGCGACATAGTTGAATTTTTTAATATTACTGTTAGGAACAGAATGGAAGAACAATACTATAAAAAAATACACTGGAAGATTTTAGAATAGTAGCATTGGTTTAATTAGCAGCAAACAAGCAATTCAAGCAGATTACAATTTGATTCTCTCTGTGCATTCTTTATGCACAGATAACTAAAGTAAGCTTATTCTGACATACCAAAACTGCTGACTAATTGTGTTATATGTTCTTACGAGCAAGAAATGCCCCCTTTTTCTTAGGTGACATCTTTTTATAACTAGGAATATGTAATCATGCTGGACCAGCTTTCCAGAATGTTCTAGTCACTTCCATGCAGATTATGCATGTAAAACAAGTTAGGAAAATAGTCTATGATCATGTCAGAATGAACATTTTTATTTTATTTTATTGATGTATTACCCTTGTAGTGTACAAACTGATAAATGGTTGTTATTGTCTAGTTATCCTGTGTAAACGTCTGACTTTTAATCAGTTAGAAAAGCATATATGAAAAGTATAAATAAATACAGCATCTCCTTTTCCAACAACTATCCCTCTAAATTTGTAAGGGTTAAAACATCTTACATACTAACCCAAAGGATAGCTGTTGCTTAACTCTGTCTTTGTCTCTTTCTTTACTAAACTGACAAAGATACAGCCAAAATTCAAAAGATACATTGGACTTAAATAACCTTATTAATTACTGTTCTTAAAGATAAGACATCAATTGTAAAATTGTGTTTTTAAAGATGAAACATCAATTGATAAAATATAATTTAAATATTTTAAGTGTCAAATGTACATATATTAAACCTTTCATCACATAACTTTAGTATTCAGACATACATTTGTCAAAGACCAACTATTATTACTCAGATTTGTGCTAATGCAAAACATTATAGGATATGAACCTTGTAGAAAATCTAATTTATCTCATGAAGTAATGTGCAAATCACAATTCTGTTTGTAACCTTTGTTTTTATCTTAAGTGATTTAATTATACGTGATGACTCAATATTTATACTTGAGGTAAATCTTATAAACAAAATCAAGCCTTTATAATCTTGAAATATTCTGTGTAGCTGTATAACTGTCTTTCAGAATGTAAATCTAGATACTGTTAGAATATCTTTTTTCAATAAACCCATATTCAGTTGCCATGTTTTAAAATGTAATGTTTTACTCAAACTCTTATGTAGTTCTACAAACAGATTTACAACTTGCATTTTTTTCTTTTTCTTTTTCATTTTAATGTATAATCCATTTTTAAATAATCCCATGTCCATACAATGTAGTTAGCTGGAAATGAAAATCTTAACAATATGAAAACTAATTCAAGCAAAGTTCATAATACCCTGCCAGTGTTCTCCCATTCTCATATTTCATGTCCCATAAGCATTACAATTAAGTAATATACACATCATTTTGTAACAAATGAAGCCAGCTTTGTTATATCTTTGCTACTATTAAATATGTTTACTACTTGTTTCCCCTCAGGTAGTTATATAACCTGGCCAGATAAATATGTCACATTTCCTTTTAAGAAGATGTCTTGATTATGTCAGCTGTGATGATTATGCCCCGTACTGGAAATTATTTTGCTTTGGGAATTCAGTATGGTTAGTACAACCACTGGTGTCCTTATTTTCAAAAGAAGAAAGACTCTAAATATATTTAATAAATTAGTTAGTTTTTTGAAATAGTGTCACTGTAAAATAAAAGTATGACCACTAAAGCTGCTTCATATTTCTGAGATGGCCATTTCTTTAGATACAGAGACATAAAATGTAATCTATGCCACACTTAACTTTGTCTATTACTTTATATTTAATTCTGCAAATAAGCTGACTACTTTTTCTGTTATGGTCTCTTAATTATAATAGAAATGTCTTCTTCTTCTTTTGGCTTTTTCTGGTTAGGGGTTGCCACAGTGGATCACCTGTCTGCTCATGATTGGCAGTGGAGTTTTACAGCATCAATTTGCCAGCCCGGTGCCCAACCTTCCACAGAAAGCACACACATGCACCTAGGTCTAATTTAGAGTGTCCAATCCACCTACAGCATGTCTTTGGGAGGAAATTGGAGATGGCACTGCTAACCACTGCACCACCGTGGCCACCCAATTATAATAGAAATGCAACTCTCCTCATTTTTAAAAATGCAAGTGACTAGGCCTAATTGATAGCTAAACAATTTGAGTGATATGCATGTCATTTTTAGCAATATGGTCATACACATGTGACTTATTTGTGGTCAGATTTCTCCAAATACATATTTTTCTTTATTTTGTTAACTTACCTGTCTCTATTTTGTATGTGGGTAAACATTTTTCATCAACTTCCTCAAGTGGACTGGGAAAAACCATTAAAAAATTTAAAGATGAAAATTTGTCTTGTAAAAATGTAATCTTTTGGTAATACATGTAATTTCAGGAGAAATTATTACTTGGAAAAATTAGAAATATATTCACATATTTTATGTATACAGAAATAATGTATAATATAATCTTGTTGTAACCACATGCACAATTGCAAATTATAATACCTGAATTCATTCAAAATGTAGCAGGAATTAACAATACATATTAGATACTACCCTCTCTATAAATAATGTTTTCTATATGGTCATTCATGAATTTCTTAATGTTGAAATTCATTGTGAAACTTAGTGAATATGTGTCTTATGAACTGTGTGAGGAGATATTAAATTAGATATTATATACTTATCTATAGTTTTCTGATGCATTACTTTTTCAAATAAAATGCCACTGTTTAAATGTTACCATGTAGCATGAGGTACTTATTTTTTTGTTTGTTTATTTGTTTTAGACTAGCAATTACTAGTCATGCAGGAGTCAAACATTGAATGTTTTGATTTGCATAAAGATAATCTTTTACTTGGCCATTTAAAATTGTTTTACAATTTTTTACATCCTGGCAGGATAACAGCTTGTTTAGGTGGGCCAGTTTACAGCTTAGCTAAAAAAAATTGCCTCTATATTTTTTTCTTTTTTTTTTATTCAGTAACTAATAGATTATCTGACATAGACAATAAAGCAAGTAAACTGTCTCAACTCCAAAATGAAGACCATAACATCCTTTCCACGATCAATGTGGCAGACTTGGTCTGTATTGTAAACATTACTGTTCTGTCACTGCTGAACAATATATTTAAACTTTATTAGAATAGAGTAATGTACTGGACTCAAATTACTTCAACTGCAAAGACACACCAACTGAAAACCTTAAGCAATAGACAGTCATTCTGCTATACTGTATATGGTCAGTTTTCTAGCTTTCACTTACACCAAGTCTCAGACTTACTCTCAGTTTGTCTTTGTCTTACTCAGAGGTCAGGCTCTGGATGTAATTACTTGTTTATGTGATTCTGGAAATATTCATATTTATGTTTGCTTCACCTCTTGGATTTCTGTTTCTTTTAATACTGCACTTCATTTTCCTAGCCCAGTATTTAAATGTAGACATATGTTTAAAGACTATATTTCTCTTATCACATTTAAAGCAACTAGTAAATTAAATTTTTCTGTTACTATATTACCAAAAATATGCATAGTCTCATAATGTCAATATATGTTGCACTTAGTTTACAAAATTGCAGTAACTAATTATATTGCATATGGTTCTTGTCCAGAAGATAATATTCTCCTGAGACAATGATTGCACTACTTAAATTATAAATTACTGCGTCCTTTAATGTCAGATTTGCTTTTAGAGGATATGAAATAAATACTTCCAAAACAATGTATATTTAATGAAGATTTGGAGCCCTTAGATGCATGCAATACAGCATTTCCTTTCTTCATTGCATTTCCAGAAAAACAAAGTATTTTTCAGTGGCCTGTAAATTTTGTTTCACATTACTGCAATTTTTATATTGTATTCATTTTATTTGTTAACCAGGTAAACTAACCAGTCACACTGTCTAATCAAGGGATTGCTCACAGTTATACAATAGCCAAATGGAAGTAGAAGTAATCAAACCTTCCACTCTGAATTACAAGAAATAACTTAATATTTTAGAACATTAATTGTCAAAACTAAAAGCCAGTAAAAGTGGTTTCCCTTTTAAAAATGACTCCTTCTACTAGAATCTGGGATTTATAACTATAACATGTAATATCTATGAAAAGTACTGGTATAATAATAAATGTAGTCATGTGTTGTGCAATATATTTAAAGAAAGAGGCATTAATTACTGCATAAGTATTAAATATTTATATGCTGCTGCTGCTCCAGTGGTGTAGAAAGACAAAGGATGGATTATGACAATGGGTTTGATTAGTGGCTTGAGAAAGTGATGGAGTGGCAGGGTGGGATGGGTGTGCCCATCCTAGGGGGAAGGCACCATATGGGCATATCTTGGTGAGGATCCCTGGTGGAAGCCAGGGATATCACTAGAGGTAGTAGGGTCAGTTGTCAGGAAGTGAGTCTAACTGAGCTGTTGCAGAAGTTGCCACTAGTTCACATTGTATATCTACCTAGGATCAAACCATGAAGGCACAAAGGTGAGGGGGGAATGGTAGGTCATACTACAAACCCCCTTGGATGGATGCTCAGACATGCAAAGCCCCGGCAACTTGGATCCATCAATATCAGATTAAGTACGGGGGCATGAGTCTAGTGAGAAGACCCAGCATGGTTGGGGCACAACAGTAGCTGAAAGTAAGGAGAAAAAGAAAATATTTAGATGTAGCTACCTGTGACGCCCATGCACTGGCCCAGTAATCAAGGAGCCTCAATCCTCACCACTAACACCAGTGATGGGCGTGCACATTGGGAGGATAACAAGTACACACACAGTAAAGTACAATTTCCCTTAAGAGCAGACAGGGATCACTGTCAGTCTGTGGCTGGTTTCTCCCTTTCTCTCCAGATCCCCAATAAGTCTCCCCACTGGCACAGCTATAGGGTCCAGATCTCAGCCTAGTGGAGAAGCTAAAACCTCCAGCACCCTCTATGTCCAACCATTGCTTCATGTCCCTGCCCAAGTAGATGACCCACACACACTTTGAGATAAGAGTTATATACAAACACACAGACACTCCTGGGGAAGGCTGGCACAGGTTCTCCAGCTATGCCCCCTTCTTGCCAAAACTATAAGGTAGAAATCACTTACCACCAGCCACTAATATCAGCTACTAATAAGGCCCTTACCAAAGGGTGTCCGATTTTACTGTGCAAAATTATTATCCAATAAGTAAGTGTGACGAACAGCAAGACTACTGGAGTGGCTTTGTACAGTATCACCAAATACATGCAAGTACTCTAGACCTTAAATTATCTCTACACAAAATAGCCACAGTAGAAAGGTTTAAAATATTTAATAATAAATAATAAAAACACAAGACACATCTCCTCAATTCAGCACAGTGCTAGACAAGAGTTCAGACACAGGAACTTTAAAACAATACTGTAGGATAGCTAGTCTAATCTTATTATTTTCTATCTATTTCTAAGAGAAGTACTAAGTTCTAAATAAATTTACATACATACAGAGAAAAGGCAGAGTGCTGGTGAGTAGATGTGTTCAGGTTCAGACAAAATCCAAAATGCTTAATTCTCTCTCTCTGATAAAGTCTTAAATTGATAACACAGTACTGCTGAGTCATTTCACATTACATCATTCTTGACACTTCTCTGGTTCCCAGGCTACCAGAAACTCAAAATTTACATTTCTTAGTAAGCTTGCACATGGCCAGGAAGCCACAGCAATAAAAGACATTATACATGTAAAATCTAGCAATTAACTCTGGTCTCAAAACAATATAAATAATTTGCTGGTCCAGGCATCCTGTCTCCAAGTTTTGAGATCAAACAGTCATAAAATGCTTCACTAATTGGCCTTCTTCCAGCAGGCGGCACTGGGGTTACATTCTTGAAGCTCAATACAACATATAGTTTAATCATAACATATAGTTCTCTTTATATTTGTAAACCAAGCCTGTGGATTATATTAAGATTTCCAATGACACAGAATTTCAGTTTTTCACCCCCCGAGAACTTAAGCTAGTTTCCCAAGTGACCCTTGAGAAACATTGCTTGAGATCCCATCTGCATTGGCATTGGTAACTCCACTGTGGTGCTGCACTGACATATCATATGCTTGCTACCCTAGGCTCCATCATAGCAACTTGGAATTTTGCTGGCTGGCTCAGTGTAACCATGTTAGTGGATTGTGATCTGTAACTACAGTAAATTTTCTTTCATACAGATAAGACTGAAGTTTCTGCAGTGCCCACACTATGGCTAGATATTCCTGTTGTACAGGTGCATAGCATTCCTCCCTGGGTTGGAGCCTATGACTGAGATAAACCACTGGGTGCTCTTCTCCCTCTGAAAAAAATCTGGCTAAGTCCACTCCCCACCCCATGGTTCAAAGCATCCACCTGCACAACAAATTCTTTGCTGTAATCTGGACTGGCTAACACAGGGGGTCCTCCCAAAGCTTCTTTAAGCCTCTGGAATGCCTGCTCACATAATGTGGTCCACACTAGCTTATCTGGCCTGTTTTTCCTTGTCAGGTCTATGAGGGGAGCAGCTATGGTGCTATAACTGAGGACGAACTTTCTGTAGTACCCTGCTGTCCCTAAAAATGCCGTGACCTGCTTTTTGGTAACATGTACAGGCAATGCCTGAATGGCTTCCACTTTGGCAGGTTCTGACCTGATCTTACCACTCCCCACACTATGTCCCAGGTAGGAGACCTCTGCCATACCCACCTGACATTTGCTTGGCTTAATGGTCAACCCTGCCCTTTGTAGTTTGCCCAGCACCTCCCTGACAGGTTGAAAGTGCCCTTGCCAGGAATGGCTGTAGAGGGCAATATCATCTAGGTAAGCAAGGGCAAGCCCTCCTACTCCTGCTAGGATATGCTCTGCCAGCCTCTGAAAAGTTGCTGGGGCATTTTTCATCCCAAAGGGCATCTTTGTGAACTCATACAAGCCAAAAGGAGTCACTAAGGCTGACCTCTCTCTGGAGTCCAGTGACCTTTGGTAAGATCAATGATAGTTAGATACTTATCCCCACCAAGCTGCTCTAGGGCTTCATCTATCCTAGGCATGAGGTAAGCATCTGACTCTGTGTGACTATTTAATTTCCTGTATTCCACACAGAAGCTGGTGCTGCCATCCTTCTTTGGCACCAGCAGTACTAAGGAGGCCCAGGGACTGTAGGACTCTTGAATTACCCCTGGTTCCAACTTTTCCTGTATCTCCTCCCTCAGAGTCTGTTTGACTCTCTCAGGCACCCTATAAGGGGCCTGCCTAATAGGCCTTTGTGGTCCTGTATCCACCTGGTGCTGCACCAGGTGGGTGCACCCTGGTTTCCCAGTGAACACATCCCCAAACTCCTGTAACACTGCTCAGATTTCTCAAACCTGGGTAGGAGATAGCTGCTGGGACATTGCTACCCCTTCCACTGAGGTGTCAGTCCAAGCCTAAATGAGGAGATCAGCCACCAGATCTCCCTCAAACTCCTCCTGCAATCCACTGCATCCCTCTCATGGTAAGATTTCATCATGTTAACATGGTACAATTTGTGCCCCTGCCTCCTGCCTTGCAGTTCTACTATGTACTAAACATCACTTACCTTTCTCTCCACCTTGTAGGGTCCCTCCCAGGCTGCCTGCAGCTTGTTGTGTCTGACAGGAATGAGAACCATTACTTGCTGCCCTACAGCATACTCTCTAGTGCGAGCATTCCTGTCATACCATACCTTTTTCTGTTGCTGGGCTTCTGTCAGGCTCTCCTGGGCTAAGCCCATGAGTTCCCAAAGCCTTGTCCTGAGGTTTAGTATTTAGTTTGGGAAACCTACCCTGCTGAAAATCTCTAACAAAGCATTTGCCACCTTTTCTGCCTCAGTGGAGGACAAAGCCACTGCCTCAGGGTATCTTTTAGCATAATCTACTACCACTAGGATATAATTTTTCCATGTAGAACTTTGGGTACTTAGAGGCCCCACAATATCCATAGCTACCCTCTGAAATGGCTCCTCAATAACAGTCAAAGGCATCAAAGGAGCTCTCACCTTGTCTTCTGCCTTGCCTACCTTTTGGCACTGCTCACAGGTCCTGCAGTACCCAGTAACATCTCTGAAAATCTCAGGCCAATAGAAGTTTTGCATAATACATCTCTTTGTACATTGTATGCCCATATGACCTGCAAAGAGAACATCATGGGCTATGGCTGGAAGCACCATATGGTAGGCTTGAGGCACTACCAATTACTGTATCCTCACACCTTCTAGCCCTCCAATGGGGTCCACTCTCTGTACAGTAACCCTTTGTACCAATATACAGATTCCCCCTTCCCTTGAGAATCAGGTGCCTCACTAGCTACTTGCCTCAGGCCTTGCAATGTAAGGTCTGAGAACTGAGCCTGTCTCAACTCTCTCTAACCCTTCTCAGCTACCTTTCCACAGGAAGTCTGGCATCCTCTGGCAACGGTGCCTCACTGTCAGCCTTGGTACTACTACTCACCTCTACCTTTGCAGGCAATCTGTCCAAGGGACCATCAGTACTAACAAGCAGTTGTGGCTCACCTTCAGTCTCACTGCTACAGGGTAGCTTCCTCTCTGAAGTAAGCACCTCTCCAGTCCTGGCTGCAAGTGTGCAGTCTGTCTGTGTCTTCTCGAGGCTATCAGAGCCACATGCTTGTCTCCAAGCCTGACTGCATGTAACTGCATAAACACATGGTACTGCCTCATCAAAATCCTTCTCTATCACGACATCTGCAGCATGATAGTTTGGAACCCCTGTTGTCTCAAGACAACCTACTATTGGCATTTTTCTTTCCCACTTACTGGCTCCCTCACCTTTTGTTGCCCACATTGCCCCCATGGACATCTGTATGCCACATGGCCCCACTGGTTGTATTCAAAACATTTAACCCTAGGTCCTGGACATGTACTGGACTAGTGGCTTCCCCTGCTACTGGCAGATTATGTTGGGGCTGTCTGGGCTGCCCACCATGGGTTCTCTTAGACCCATGAGCAGCACTGGGTGTCCCCTTCCTGTGCAGGGATGCCCTGCTTGCTAGGTATAGGTGTACCTTCTTCCCCAACTCATCTGAAGCAGCACATTCTCTATCAGCTAACCAGAACCACATATCCTCATGCAAAGTGCTAAAGGCTTGTTCCTTCATCAAAAGGTCTGCCAGCCCTTCAAATGTGGTGATCTGATATCCACTCACCCACCTATGAAAATAAGTGCTCAGTTCAGCAACATATTCATACACATTTTCATCTGCCTTGCATCTATGCTCATGAAACGTTTTCCTATATGCTTCAGGTGTTAGCTTAAAAAATTCTAGCAAACAATTCTTAACAGCAATATAATCAACAAATTCATGATCAGATATCTTGGACAACACAGTTACAGCTTTATCTTGGAGTAAGGGGGTCAGGAACCATACCCAGAGCCTTTGGTTAACATCATACTGTTTACATACCCACTCAAACGTATGAATTAAACTATCAAAATGATCCCCCTCTGTAAGCTGTGGAAGAACTTTACTGACCTTTTGTGCTTCTGGGGTCTGGTTACTCTCTTCCCCATTACCTCCATGACTCTGGTGAAGAGTCAGCATCTCCTTTTCATGCTGCCTCTGCTTCTTCTTCTCCTCAGCTTCCAGGCATAGCAGTTTCTCATTCTCCTCAGACTGTAGACATCTCAGTCTCTCTGCTGCTTCTGTTTCCAAATGCCTGGCCTCCAGCTCAAGTGTCTTTAGCTCCAGATGGATATTTAAGTCCTCTGCAGAAAGGTTGAGCTGTCCATTCTCTGAGTGTTGTACATCTCCACTGCTAGTCTGATTGACCTCCTGGTTGCTATTCTCAGATGCAGCTGTGACCAAAGCTGCAATCACACCTGCCTTAGTCAGGTTTCCATGCACCAATCCTTTAGCCGAGCATATCTCAGCCAACTGGCTCGTTGTCAGCTTACTGTACTCCTCTGCTGACATGCTAGCCTGCTCGCCCTGACTAAGCTAACAAAAGGAATAAAACAATTGTGACCTGAACTCTGAATATTCACTGCTTGGCTGATTTTGAGTACAAAAACACCTTCAGTACACAAGCTACAGGAATTCAATATCCACACCACTACAAGCCAATTAGTATGTGATGTGGCTAACTCACCACTATCAAACAATTAATATATGATGTGGATATCCCACCACTGCCAAACAATTAATATGTGACGCCCATGCACTCTCCCAGTAATCAAGGAGCCTCAGTCCTCACCACTAACACCAGTGATGGGCATGCACATTGGGAGGATAACAAGTACACACATAGTAAAGTACAATTTCCCTTAAGAGCACACATGGATCACAGTCAGTCTGAGGCTGGTTTCTCCCTTTCTCTCCAGATCCCCAACAAGACTCCCCACTGATACAGCTATAGGGTCCAGATCTCAGCCTAGTGTCAAGCTAAAACCTCCAGCACCCTCTCTATCTAAACAGTACTTTGTGTCTCTGCCTAAGTAGCTGACACACACACACACACACACACACACACACACACACACACACACACACACACACACACACACACACACACACTTTGAGATAAGAGTTGCATACAAACACACAGACACTTCTGGGGAAGGCTGGCACAGGTTCTCCAGCTATGCCCCCTTCTTGCCCAGACTACAAGGTAGAAATCACTGCCACCAACCACTAATATCAGCTGCTAATAAGGCCCTTACCAAAGGGTGTCCGATTTTACTGTGCAATATTATCATCCAATTTGTAAGTGTGACGAACAGCAAGACTTTTGGAGTGGCTTTGTACAGTATCACCAAATACATGTAAGTACTCTAGAGCTTAAATTATCTCTAGAAAGGTTTAAAAATATTTAATAATAAATAATAAAAACACAAGACAAATCTCCTCAATTCAACACAGTGCTAGTCAAGAGTTCAGACACAGGAACTTTAAAACAATTCTGTAGGATAGTCTGACATAAATATAGAAAATAGCAAGTCTAATCTTACTATTTTCTATTTCTAAGAGAAGTACTAGGTTCTAAATAAACTTGCATACATACATAGCAAAGGCAGAGTGCTGGTGAGTAGATGTGTTCAGGTTCAGACAAAATCCAAAATGCTTAATTCTCTCTCTCTGAGAAAGTCTTAAATTGATAACACAGTTCTGCTGAGTCATTTCACATTACATCATTCTTGACACTTCTCTGTTTCCCAGACCACCGGAAACTCAAAATATACACTTCTTAGTAAGCTTGCACCTGGCCAGGAAGCCACAGAAATAAAAGACATTATACATGTAAAATATATCGCGGTGGTGCTGCTGCTGTAGCATTGTCGCCTCACAGTAAGACGCTGTCTGGTTCGATTCTCAGCTAGAGCGTTATCTGCGTGGAGACATGTGTGAATGGGCGTACCTTAGTTGAAGGTTATCCGTCAGGGCTGGTAACTCGGCACGTAAAAATCAACTACCAATCATTAGCAGACCGGAGTTCCGCTGTGGTGACCCCTAACCGGGAAAAGCTGAAAGACACAAACAATACATGTAAAATCTAGCAATTAACTTGTTGTTGTGTTGTGTCTTTCGGCTTTTCCCTGTTAGAGGTCGCCACAGCGGAACATCCGGTCCGCTAATGATTGGCAGTAGATTTTCACGTACCGAGTTGCCAGCTCTGATGCACAACCTTCAACGAAGGTACTCCCATCCACGCATGTCTCCGCACAGAAGATGCTTTAGCTGAGAATCGAACAGGACAACTTCTTACTGTGAGGTGACAATGCTACCGCAGCACCACCACCGCAGTTAAAATCTAGCAATTAACTCTTTTCTCAAAACAATAGAAAGAATTTGCTGGTCCAGACATCCTGTCTCCATGTTTTGAGATCAAACAGTCATAAAATGCTTCCCTTATCGGCCTTCTTCCAGCAAGTAGCACTGGGGTTACATTGTTGAAGCTCAGTACAACATATACTTTAATCATAACATATAGTTCTCTACATTTGTAAACCAAGCCTGTGGATTATATTAATATTTACAATGTCATAGAATTATCTACAAAATTCTATCTAGTTGGGCTGGTAGCCTTTCAGTTGTTCACACAAAGCCTTATCAAAAGTGCATTTGTGTAAGTGAGGGTTCATATCACAATTTTTTTTTTTATTTGAAATATAGTGTGTTTTACTCTGAAACAGTATTACAGTATAAAAAATTAAACTCTTTATTCAATTGGAAACTCATATACTGTGTTACTCTCTGAAACAGTATTACTCAATTAATCTATTTTTATTCAATGCAGAAGATCATTAAATTGTCAGATAAGCATATTAATTAGAATTTGTAGCTTGCCTGGCAAGTAGCCAGCATAGTATCTCATCAGGATTTCATCATTTTTATAGCCATAGCAAAACACTTACATAAATCTGTTATTCGTTGTCCCAACTGTTCCAACAAACTTTATTAAAACCTGTGAAAATAAACTAATCAATTGTGTCATACATTCACTCCTTCCACACTGATCTTTATTATTTTATATTAAATAAAAACTAGAATGAACACATATTTAAAGTCAGTCTATGTGTAAACAGACCTGACAGTGGTTCTTTCTCTTTTTGGGCAGAGAGACAGCCTATCAGATGAAATGTCCTTGGGAAGTAAACTGGAAACATATGCTTAAACTTACTCCTGTCAGTGTATAACTGACTTATGTATAATGTGCCGTTTTAAGAGAAATAAATGCATCAGAGGAGCTGAAGCCATCACAGATCTTTTTCAAGAACAAAAGATGCCACTGTAGAAATAAGTGTCATATTTTCTGGAATACAATGCTCACATAGTCTTTACAATTTAGTCTGCACAAAAAAAATTCTGTAAGCAAGGAATGAACTTAAGACTTGCCAAAAGAATAAGGTAGGCATTTTACTCTGCTAGTGTCATGTGAAAATCAAAAGATTTACAGTTCCACCTCACTTTAGTCACGCATGATAGACACAAGATAGACACACAGGAGGTAGTTAATTTACAATGTTTTAATTTAGTCATTGTGATGTGAAAGCATGTGAAATATATGCAAGAAGCATACTGTTCTCTGCTTTCAGCTAATGCCTAAAAGCTTGACACTATATGCATGAGTACAAGCTGTGAATTTATTAACTCAGATACTAATACACCAACAACTGAAATTCTGAGGTTTGTTTGCAGTTTGACATGTAGGATACTGGAAATGACTTTAACACTGCAATACAGTGTCTCTGATATTGCCTTGTTTTGCAGCACAGCAGATCACTTTAAGATTTTAGACAAGATACTTGTTATACCCATTAGTGCACATTTTTGTTTTCAGAAGAGCCTTTACTGCACCAAACATTTATTACCACCAATACATGCATGCAAACTATACTCGTCTGTCTGCACTGCATTCTATCTTTGCTTACTGTTACATGCATCTGGTGTCAACGATGCCATGTATCAGAATTTTCTTTTGACAACATGATAATCGTGTTTTACTGCCAACAGACAATTGTGTATCTCAGCATTTGCTATCTCTCTATAACAAGAGGCACTCGAGGAGTTAACATCTATTTATACGTGTTGCATCACTATATCTAGATTTCTTCATCCTTGTTGTATTTTGCTGTTACGGCTGTGTTTACTTAAGCTGGCTAAGCTGGACAGTGTATATTATGACATTTTGTATTTGTTAGTCACATGACTTGTTTGCTTTGCCAATGTAAAAAAGTGATACACATTTTAGAATAGCAGTAGTGATTTATTTGGCAGCAATACCAGCAAAACAAGCAGACTACATCATGATTTTTCTCTGTAAGCAGAAAATGCAAGCTGTTTTTAAACATGGTTAACTAAAGACAGCCTATGCTGAAATAGTTATACTGATGGCCAACACTGTAATACATTTTTTAACAGAAAGGAGAGTCCATTTTCTTCTTAGGTGACTTCTTTTTGTAACCAGGCATGCAGAACCACACAGTGCCAGCTTTTTAGAATTTTCTGTCCTTTCCTTGCTGACTGCATATACTAAACAGTTAGAAAAACAGTTGCTGCTCATGTCAGCATGAATTGTGTTTTGCTTCTTTATATATAAATATATAAATGAAATGTGAGCGGCTTTTATTGCGGAATACTATCATGCTGCACTTTATGTATTCAGCTCAAGACTGATTTCAGTATACCAGGTATGTCCATAATCCCATCAGTTGCAGTTTTACATTCAGAGTGGATGCAAGCAGCTTTCACAATGCAATATCTCTTGGACAGATAATTTTCAGTCCAGCAATGGCGATAGTATTCTGAGCCTTGATCAAGTCAAGATAGTGTGCATGGAGAGACCACTGTCCACAACCTCTGCAAATGTTTTTCAAAGAAGTTTACTGTGTCAAGGAAACAGGGCCCTCCTTCAAAAAACCAAACTTACTGGACTCTGGATTAATTAGTTTGCCTACATTTACATAGATGAGTTCAGCTATGATCTAGTCCATGGCTTAGCATATAAGACTGATGGACCTATAATTACCCCATCTGTAGAGGGGCAACCCTTCTATAGGGGAATCACAGTGGCTATTCTCCATACATCAGGTACAAAAACATTTGGAAAGGCTGAGGTTAAATGGTTTCAATAAGGGCTAAGATAGTGCTTACTTGTCACTGATGAGTATGCAGAATGGTGTGTTGACTGGTCCCAAAGAAGTATTATACTTAGTCTTTCATAGGGATCCTAAGATTTGTTTCAAAGTGACTTCAAGGGTAACGCAATTTTTAAGGCTAACAGAGCAACAATGTAAGTGGGATAAAGATAGCACTACATTTGTATTTTAATATATTAGTTATATTCTTGGGATTGGACTGGGTGATAGTATTATGGATGGGCTCAGAGCATTGTCAGACATTACTCCTTCTTTGTAGTTTCTTTTTCTATCCATAGCAACCTTGTTTGCACTTTTATTTACATTTTCTAATAGTGGTTTTAAGTTTCTTTCTGATATTTTCAGTGTGATCTTGAAGTAGGGGTATGGGGATTTCTTATATCTTTTTATTATTTTACATCTTTTGATAAATATTATATTAATGTGTGGGTTCCACCAGATAGTTTTATTCCAGAATTTGCTATTATATTTAGGGTAGGTGTGTATGGACCTTTTTAGGTCCTCATAAAAACTGGAGGTGAATGTGGCAGCCCTCTCAGTCGGATACATTTCTGACTGATTGTTGAAATGTTTGCTTCGGTCTTTTAAAAGCCAAAGTATGTTTTTCCTAGGGAAGTCCATCAAGATGGTCTCATTTAATGGTGGAGTGGTGTCTGTAGGCCTGACAGAGAAGATGACTGATTTCTGTTCAAATTTAACGAGAGAAGAGGAGATGCAGGGTGGGATACATGCAGCGACTGGGTTGGTAATGACAAGGTCAAGGACATTAGAACATCTAGTTAGTAGTTTTGCAACTTTCTACAGTGCTTTAGTATTAACAAAGTCAAAAAAATGTTGACCATATCTATTTTTAGAGGTTTAAGTGTGCCAAGCAATGCTTGGATAAAAGAAACCTCTTTAATTAGGGTTTTTTTTGGTTTGATACTTAACCCTTTAATAAAGTTATCCTTGAGCAGCACTCAGCTCTAAAGTCTTTCCATTCCTTAGTTGTGTTACAAAGTTTGAAGTGTGGATTGTGGATTGTAATTTTTGGATATGTTAAGGGTGTTATGGATCACCAGGATCTCAAAGTTAAGGCTGTAGTGGTCTTAAATGAGGTGATGGTGTTTCTGACAAATACAGATACTTCCCCACAAATGTCAAAAGACCTAAAGACATGATAAGCTCTAAATCATATAAACTGTGTAGAATGGCTGAAAATGAACTCTGTTAGTGTGCGTCTGCCAGATTATTTGAGTGTGCTGTATTAATAGATAAGTAAGAACTGTAGAGGCTATTAGTTTCTGTTAGTAGAGTCACCCTTATAAAGGGACAATATATTTGTAATCAAAAGACTGACAAAGAAGGCTGTGGAAATACTGCATATTCATGGGGACCAAAAAATGATATGCCATTCCCAGTTGGAGCTTCAAACTGAGTTTGGGATGGTTTTACATCCTGTTGCAATAATGTTGTATCCAACTAATGACATTATATCTGTGAATGATTTTTCTCACTTCATAGAATTATTGAAAGCGCATGTAGGTGACAATGCTTTGATAAACCATTCTTTCAACTTGAAATGATGGACCCTCAGGATAAACAGCCCATAATGTCCTTCCCTTTGTTACCTTTGAAATAGGGGAGTGGCAACTATAAATACTCAAGAATATTAAGAAATGTGTATTTGAAAAAGGCCCAGGTATAACCGTAAGGGAACAAGGATATGGGTGAACATATAGAAAGAGGAAGACCCAGCATTCCCTCCAGAAGGAACAGCTCAAGTGGGGAGAGAGACTAAACTGGGAAAAAGACACAAAACATAAACACAGAAATGCAAGCATGATTGTGGAAAAAGAAATGCCCACTGAATGTTCATCAAGCTTGCAGGGTTCCCAACCAAGACCTAAATGGAGGTTGGCATAATGGTTAAGCTGTTTACTCTAAAAACACAAGGTGCAGGGTTTGAGTTTCACCTTTGATAAAGAAATTGTCTAGGCTTAAAATGGCTCACAAGGGGCAGCTAGCCTACTACTTACCTATATGCCTATGAAACACAGATAAAGGAAAACTTCATGAAAGGGAAAAAACTGGAAACAAGCAGCAAACACTA
The DNA here is from genome assembly GCF_019279795.1 of Protopterus annectens. Lineage (NCBI taxonomy): Eukaryota > Metazoa > Chordata > Ceratodontiformes > Protopteridae > Protopterus > Protopterus annectens. Next base: position 1,963,354,142 of record NC_056735.1, read on the forward strand.
AAGCACCAGGACATGAAAAGTATAAAGAAGAGAGGGGAGAAGACAGACATCAGGTCCTACATAGGAAAACCTGTGAAAACTCTAAAAAGAAGAGAATGACTGATAGCCACATCATATATTGGTGAAAACGTATCTTTCAAGGGGAAGAGTAAGATACTGAAGTACCTTTTTCTGTCTGATCTTCTAGTTGAAGATGTGGAATATTACAAAAGCTACTAGTGAAGAAACTCCTGACCTAGCAAACATTCAGGGGAGTTGGCTAAATTTAAAAAAGACCCAGTGGGAAGATGAACCCTTTGAACAGAGCCAGAGAGAATATAATCAGGGTAGTTGGGGAAGGAACCTGTCACAAATTTCCCTTTTTCCTATCTATATTTTGAATTACAGAATTATTTACTATAAAAGCTAACAAAAGAGAAAGAAGTCATGTGTCAGCTGCTGGTATTCAGACTCTTGATGAAGCTGTCATATAATCGTGTACGTATGGGCACTTGGGTATGGATTAAAAGAATGCTAAGGTTTTATATCCAAAGAAATACACCTGGTACCACCACAGCTCTTCAAATACAAGATCTTTTATTGAGACAAACAGCCATTCAAATCAGTAAGCGCTTTCGGGTTACTTCAAAACCCTTCATCAGACTTATTCAATAACATTTCTTATCATTTAAATATAAAAAAGGCGCCAAAAAAGTTTTTCAGTCAATTAATTCATATACCTAAATTCACCACTAGATGATAGCATTTATCTGCAAATTCAATTCTTATGATACATTGAATATAAATGGATGTTTAAAAAATTATATATTTAAAAATATCTGTTTGTATGTATAAAAAACATACATATAAATATAAATATATTTAATAGAATGCACATGTATATAGATATAAACATGAAATATATAAAAATGTATAAATATATAAATATACATAACACACATAGCACTTGTATTTCATGAACTAAAATGCATAGTAATTAATCATCATCTTCTTTCAGCTGTTCCTGTTAGGGGTCGCCACAGCGGATCACCTGTTTTCATTTCTTCCTGTCCTCTGCATCATGCTCTTTCACACCAACTGCCTGCATGTCCTCTCTCACCACATCCATAAACATTATCTTAGGCCTCTTTTCCTCTTACCTGGCAGCTCCATCCTTAGCATCCTTTTCCCAATATACTCAGCATCCCTCCTCAGCACATGTCCAAACCACCGCAATCTCACCTCTCTTGCTTTGTCTCCAAACTGTCCAACCTGAGCTGACCCTCTAATATACTGATTCCTAATCCTGTCCATCCTAGTCACACCCAGTGCAAATCTTATCATCTTTAACTCTGCCACATCTAGCTCTGACTCCTGCCTTTTTGTCAATGCCACCGTCTCCAACCCATATAACATAGCTGGTCTCACTACCCTCTTGTAGACCTTCCCTTTTACTCTTACTGGTACCCGTCTGTCACAAATCACTCCTGACACTCTTCTTCACCCATTCCATCCTGCCTGTACTCTCTTCTTCACCTCTCTTCCACACTCACCATTACTCTGAACTGTTGATCCCAAGTACATCCACCTTTACCAACTCTACACCCTGCATCCTCACCATTCCTCTACCCTCCCTCTCATTTACACATATATATTCTGTTTTAGCCCTGCTGACCTTCATTCCTCTCCTCTCTAAAGCATATCTCCACCTCTCCAGGGTCTCCTCAACCCGGTTCATACTCTCACTACATATCACAATGTCATCTGCAAACATCATAGTCCACAGGGCCTCCTGTCTGATCTCATCTGTCAACCTGTCCATCACCATTGCAAATAAGAAAGGGCTCAGAGCTGATCCTTGATGTAATCCCACCTCCACCTTAAACGTATCTGTCACTCCCACCACAGTCTTCACCAATGTCACACTACCCTCGTACATATCCTGTACCACTCTTACATACTTCTCTGCCACTCCCGACTTCCTCATACAATACCACAACTCCTCTCTAGGCACCCTATCATATGCTTTCTCTAAGTCCACAAAGACACAATGCAACTACTTCTGACCTTCTCTGTATTTCTCCAACAGCACTCTCAGAGCAAACATCGCATCTGTAGTGCTCTTTCCTGGCATGAAACCATACTGCTGATCACCAATCATCACCTCCCTTCTTAACCTAGCTTCCACTACTCTTTCCCATAACTTCAAGCTGTGACTGATCAATTTTATCCCTCTGTAGTTACTGCAGCTCTGCACATCACCCTTATTCATTGAGATAGGTACCAAAACACTTTTTCTCCACTTCTCAGGCATCCTCTGACTTTCCAAAATTTCATTAAAGAATCTGGTTAAAAATTCCACTGCCATTTCTCCTAAGCACCTCCATGCTTCCACTGGTATGTCATCTGGGCCAACAGCCTTTCCATTCTTCATCCTCTTCATAGCTGTCCTTACTTCCTCCTTGCTAATCTGTTTCACTTCCTGATTCACTATCCCCACATCATCCAGACTTTTCTCTCTCATTCTCTTCATTCATCAGCCCTGCAAAGTACTCTTTCCATCTACTTAACACACTCTCCTAGCTTGTGAGTACGTTTCCCTCACTATCCTTTATCACGCTTACCAGCTGCACATCTTTCCCAGCTGTCCTTCTGTCTAGCCAATTGGTACAGGTCTTTTTCTCCCTCTTTAATGTCCAATCTCTCATACAACTCTCCATATGCCTTATCCTTAGCCTTCGCCACCTCTCTCTTTGCCATGCGCCTCATCTCCTTATACTCATGTCTACTTTCTTCATCTCTTTAATAATCCCACTTCTTCTTCACCAGCCTCTTCCTCTGTATACTCTCCTGGATTTCCTCATTCCACCACCATGTCTCCTTGTCGTCCTTCCTCTGTCTCGATGTGATACCAAGCACCTTTCTAGCTGTCTCCCTTACTAGCTCTGCTGTAGTTACCCAGCTATTTGGTAACTCTTCACTGCCTCCCAGTGCCTGTCTTAACACTTCCCTGAACTCTACCTCACAATCACCCTTTTTTAACTTCCACCATTTAATCCTTGGCACTGCTTTCACACTCCTCCTCCTCTTCTTGATCTCCAACGTCATCCTACAGACCACCATTCTATGCTGCTTAACTACACTTTCTCCTGTCACCACTTTACAGTCTCCAATCTCCTTCAGACTGGCCCTGCTACATAGGATATAATCCACCTGTGTGCATCTTAATTAATAAAATAATAAAATGATATCTTTGTTGTATAATAACAATGCATATGGAAGTGCACTTGTGTAATGTCAAAAAGCTAACTTTCTCTTAAATGCATAGTCAATGTTTCAGTGGTTATCTCTCAAAAAAGGTTTAATAGATACCCTATCATTCAGCCCCTTCCCTTTATCTAACTGCATCCTGATTATCCATTTGATTTCATGTTGTTCTGTATAATTCTTGATGTTTCCTAGTCTCTTGCTCCTGCTTACTAATTATATTACTCTAAACTTAAACTTATAGCTTAAATCATTCTCTAATGTATGCTTGGTCAGAGCATTTGTTTCATCCTTCTGATTAATGTCATAAATATCTTCCCTCACCCTTTCTCTTAAAGTTCGATTAGTTTTGCCTATATAGTAGCTTGTACATTTCTCACAACTGGCTAGATAGATGAGATCCCTAGATTTGCAGTCAGCATAGTGTTTGAAAATATATGTCCTACTATTCTCTGGATGTATGAACCTGCTGGAACCAGACATATAAGAGCATTGATTGCAGTTTTTACAGGGAAAAGTTCCATGTCTGCTAGATGTCACCCTACCCACCATATGTCTGGTTCCAGCAGCTTCATACATCCAGAGAATGGTAGAACATATATTTTCAAACACTATGCTAACTGCAAATAACCAAACAAACCCACATGTTATTAATGAAACAGCAAGGCACAATATATTGACTAATAAGGAGCGCAGATGGATCATCAACTTAGGGGCTCTTTTCAAACTAGGCGTTAACGACCAGTGGTGAATTTAGGTATAGGTTGTTTGGGCCTTTATTATTTGGCTACAGTATTTAAGATATCACTTTATTGGCCTATTTGGGTATTAGTATTGGGTAGTTTGGGGAAGCTAATATATTTATGACTTTTGATATTATAAAGTGGGTTTGTTTGGTTAATAAACATCAGTATGATATGTGTTGGTGTTTCATGAATGATTATATGCAATTAGTATAGTTTCTATACATAGGGTAGGTTAACGTACATATGTAGCAATATGTTTTTTTCCTATGTATATAATATTTATATTGCATATTGTTGCAAATATCTTTCTGCATTTAGTTTTTCATGTGTACCATATCCATGTTAATAAGGGTATATTTATTTATAAGCAAGTGTTCATATTGATGTTTTGCTGAACTGTATGATTTTGTTGTGGGTTATGTCACTTTAAATGCAACTACTGGTGCTGTTATTTAAATCAGGACACAAATGCGGTTAAGCACACACTGATGATGCTTTCGAGCGAAACTGGTCTGTGGGGCAGACTGTGCTGGCAATAAATGCTTTATACCTACGCGTTGCCTCCTGTTTTTCTGAGTGCTGGAATTTTTTGGGGATTTATAACATTGTTTTTCCATGCACCAGGTCTGGTATTTATATGGGTCTACTTCATTTGATCGAAAGACCATTTGACCTAAACCCATTTGATCTAAATTTCATTTGATCGAAAACCAGTATTCAAGGCATAAAATTGGGATTTGTCCACCTCCCCAATGTCATACGACCCTTGAGTTGGTATATATATATATATATATATATATATATATATATATATATATATATATATATATATATATATATATATATATTTAGGGGGGAGTGGGGGTGCAGCCTCCCAGATTGGGGGGTGTGAGGGGCGAAGCCCCCCACCTAGTTTCCTTTAAAAGAAGAAAATAACACAAAACGTACAGATTCTAAACGCCCCACACACCCCCCCTAACTATATATACCAACTCCAGGGTTGCACGACATTGGGAAGGGGGACAAATCCCTGTTATTTGCCTTGAATACTGGTTTTCGATCAAATGAAATTTCGATCAAATGGGTTTAGGTCAAATGGTCTTTCGATCAAATGAAGAAGACCCATTGATATATATATATATATATATATATATATATATATATATATATATATATATATATATATCACTGTCAGTAGATGGAATAGAATAAAATGCCACAACCTTCTTTAGCACTTTCGTCCAATTTAATAAAACATGAAATTCTTCAGAAAAACAACATCCATACATTTTACAGCATTTAAATAAATAACTATCATATCACATATAATCAAATAGACCAATAAAATGCATTAAGCATTTAATATGTTTTTGAATATTTAAAAGTACATCAACTTTTTTAAGAAAACAAAAAGTGAATACTTTAAATATATGTAAAATTATAATCTTTGTGCTTGTAAAAAGCACTTTATATTAATCATATCATTCAATCCAGGCAGCTGATCTGCATTTAGTAAAATCTGCCATAGAGTTTCTTTACATTCTAAAAGAACTTTAAAGTTCCCAATAAATTTGTCATCATTATCTCTCTCTAGGATGAAAAATGAAAACTTTTTGAAACTAGAACAGGTCATGTAATGCTTGGCTAAAGCATTAGATGTATCTTTCTTACATATAGCTAAGTGTGTTCATATATACGTTTGTTTAATGCTCTTGTGGTTTTTCCTATGTAAAAATGCTCACACGAGCTACACGTAGCTGCATAAATCATGTTTTTCTGAAGAAGTTCATGTTTTATTAAATTGGACGAAAGCGCTAAAGAAGGTTGCAGCATTTCATTCTATTCCATCTACTGAAAGTGACTTTACTTGGTTTCTCCGTGTTTTGTGTTTTCCCAAGGTTTTGTTTGGTCAGTAATGGCAGGAGAAGAATCAAATCGGAAGACTCTGCTTAACCTTAGCATCCATCCCATTCCTGAGTCGGGTAGAAGCTTTAATGAACTCATCACTAACACTATTTTGGAGGCTATTTGAGAGGCTTTAGCCCAGCAGATAGGTAATGGGAGTGTTTCTAGTAGCCTGAGCATTAATTCAGGCAATCCAGGAAGCAAGCGAGATGACGTCAGTGCTAACGTGGGTGTTTTTTCCAACCAGGCAGTTTTGGTTTCGCCAGCAAGGGTGAACGCTAATTTGCCTTCAGTTTTTATTAACCAGCGGGGATTTAATGTCGCAAGTTGTTCAGACGGTATTATTGAGAACATTTTTAAGGAAACCACCAATCCATTCCACAATACACAAAATGGGACAGAAGTCAATAAAGTAAGTGACTCTGTAATTCCGTCCAGTCCGGACGAGTTTACAGAATGTAAGAATGACATTTTCTTATTAGAAAAGTTGTGCACTAAAACAGTTTTATTACAATTGGACGTTTTCTATTTAGAAGAAAATGTTAATTTGAAGTGTGTGCCCTTTGGCTTGAGAACATTTAAATTCCCTAACTGTGTGGTTCAAGGTGACAAACTGTACATTCAATTGGTTGAATTATTTAACAACACAGGACTTGCGTTCATGAGCACACTTATATAGAATTACAAAACACAACTGGTGTCTTTGAAAAAACAAACGGAGACTCTTGACAGTAAAATTGGGGCTTCACAAGCATTTAGTTCTTTGTCGTCCTTATATTTTGGTATCAATGCAAAGCCTGAGAGACATAGAGCTTCGGTTATTTTGAGAAAGCAAAAAAAACTCAAGAGAGACCTTGCTGCTTATTCTTCCAAAACAGCTTATCCAGTTAAGGGATTTAAGGACAACAAAGATGCCCTAAGCTATACTGCTAAGAATGATATAGAAACAAACAATGCTAATGTAATTAGCCATGACACTGGTTCAACTGTTTGTTCAGGAAATGCAAGCGATAATGGAAATGGTGGACACGTTCATTTAGACAATGTTTCAGCTTCCACCTCTTATGCACAAGTGGTTTCTGTTGTCAATAAGTCTGGTCCATTTTTAATGGACAAAACAGGCAACAAAAAGACTCCAAGGTGATCCAGAAAGGTCCAAACAAGGAGCAAGGGAAAAAGCAAGGGGCGCAAGAAGAACTAGACTACACTATTAATGTTTGTAATTTAACTGGTGATGTTTTGACAAATGACATGATTTCTGTACTCAAAAAGGGTTTTTCCTTTATTCCATCAAACAATGTAAATATTTCCAGGTTAATAGTAGATTCCAAATTGTATCTAAGGAAACTCAATTTGAAGTACATTTTTGAAGGTGTCGCTAGACCTGAACCTAAAGAATTTGACTTTAAAAAGAAAAGTACATACAACCCATTGTTAAATTCTACTTTGATGGTTTTTGGGAAGTTATGTGAGCAAGAATTTAGGAAAATTAGGAATTATGGTGAAGGCAAGCTTAATCTCCTTACTTCTGAAAAATCTGCATTGAATGATTTAGCTAACAATAAGAATTGACGTATTATGAAGGCAGATAAGGGTGGTATCATTGTATTTATCAAGTCCGCAGATTATAGTTTGGCAATAAATTCGTTATTAAGTGATAATAATTGTTACAAAGAAGTTACAGTAGAATACATTACACAAAGTTTTTTGAGATTGGACACCTGCTTGTTTGATTTATTTAGTCAAGGAAACATAGATTATTCTGTCTATAATTTTTTATTAGTTGAATATCCCAGACTGGCGACACTATTTGGTATTCCTAAGTTACACAAAAACAGGGACGACCCTCCCTTTAGACCTATAGTGTCGGCCAGTTTTTCCAAGACAGAACCAATCTCTGTTTGGCTTGATAAACTCCTGAATCCTGTTGTGCAAAAGTCTAAATTCTATCTGAGAGACTCATGGCATTTGCTTGAGTCTTTGAGTCAATTAGACAAGTTAGAAATGCCTGTTAAATTTGCATCATTGGATGTGGTTTCTCTGTGTACAAGTATAGACCAAATAATTGGTATAGAATATCTTGGAGAATATTTGAGTCAATACACTGAATTTGATAACAATTTTTTTAACATAGTTTGTATTTTGATGGAACTTGTATTAGAGAACATTTTTTTTATATTTGAACATGTATTTTTTTCAACAAGTTTCAGGCATAGCAATGGGGTCTAGGGTAGCCCCTTGTTTTGCTAATTTAGTGATGGCAATGTGGGAGAACAAAGTTTCTCATTTCACATCCCCTAGCTGAAAACATCTTGTTCTATAAATGTTACATAGATGATTTGATCTTTTTATGGAAAGGGGATGTTGAATCTTTTCACACATTTGTCCAATATTTGAATAATTCTATTAATTTTTTGCAATTTACAATGGGTAATATTGGTGACAATATTGATTTTTTGGACTTACATTTAACTATTAGTCAAGATGGTTTAAATTTTGAAAGTTGTTTTTTTTTCAGGAAGTCCACTTTTGTCAACCAATATTTGCACCATGATAGTTTACATCCAGTTTTTATGAAATGTGGAGTTGTCAAAGGGCAATTCATCAGACTTAGTTGTTTAACTAGTAGAGATGAGATCTTTCAAAATGAAACACAGAAGCTTATGTTTTGTTTTTATACAAAGGGGTTACGACAAAGTCTGGTTAGATAGCATATTAAATGAGGTTACTGATCTTAAGCTTAATAAAGCTTGTCTGATTTTGAAACAAATTGACAATCCAGATGCAAGTAAATTAATAACAACTGTGACACCAAGTAATTATACTCTGGCCTTCCCTATTCCTATTACTAATGAGATGGTATATATTAGAAACACCATCTTGAATAATTAGAAAGTAGTGTTAGGTAACACTGAATTGAGTAAAATTATTGGTAATTTCCCTTTGTTCACTTACAAAAGGACAGTCAGTATAAAGACTATTTTAGACAGAGGTACCTTTGACGAAAATGGTGTTAAAACTAGTTTCAATTTGGGTACCTTTCCTTGTGGATCATGTAAATAATGCAGATATATTACAGGGACTACGTCAGTATTGTTTAAACACATTAATAGGACATTTCAGTGTAAGGGACACTATACATGTAAGACTACAAACATGGTTTATGCAGCTATGTGTAGCTCGTGTGAACAATTTTACATAGGAAAAACCACAAGAGCATTAAAGAAACGTATATATGAACACACGTTACCTATACGTAAGAAAGATATGTCTAATGCTTTAGCCAAGCATTCCATGACCTGTTCTAGTTTCAAAAAGTTTTCATTTTTCATCCTAGAGAGAGTTAATGATGACAAATTTAGTGGAAACTTTAAAGTTCTTTTAGAATGTAAAGAAACTGTATGGCAGATTTTATTAAATGCAGATCAGCTTCCTGGATTGAATGATATGATCAATATAAAGTGCTTTTTACAAGCACAAAGATTATAATTTTACATATATTTAAAGTATTCACTTTTTGTTTTCTTAAAAAAGTTGATGTGCTTTTAAATATTCAAAAACATATTAAGTGCTTAATGCATTTTATTGGTCTATTTGATTACATGTGATATGATAGTTATTTATTTAAATGCTGTAAAATGTATGGATGTTGTTTTTCTGAAGAAGTTCATGTTTTATTAAATTGGACGAAAGCGCTAAAGAAGGTTGTGGCATTTCATTCTATTCCATCTACTGACAGTGATTTTACTTGGTTTCTTCATGTTTTGTGCTTTCATATATATATATATATATATATATATATATATATATATATATATATATATATATATATAATTATTCCTCACCCCTCTTCTACTAGCATGACTAACCAAAAAAACAACCAGACTACTAACTCCTCTGAATCCTCTCCTACTCCAAACTCTTCCTCTACTTTTTCCCTCACATCCGTTCCTACTTTACTCTCTAAACTAAAACTCTGCTCCACATCAGCAGACAATATTCCTTCCTACTTCCTCCAACTAGCTGCTGATTCACTTGCTCTTTCAGTATCTATAGTGATAAACCGCTCTATCTCTGAGTCAAAGGTCCCCTCTATCGGGAAAGAATTCTACACCATACCTATACATAAAGGTGGCAACTCCACAGAAATCTCTAACTTTAGACCTACTGCAATCATATCCCCACTCTCCAAAGTATTGCAAAAATGCATACACAAGCAAGTCATTCAATACCTTCTACAGGTTAACCTGGTCACACCCACACAAAATGTCTTTTGCCACAAACACAGTACTACTACTGCCCGCATATAATTTCTTAACACTATTTCTCTTGCCAGAGATAAAAACAAACTCATCTCTTGCCTTTCCTTAAACCTCTCAAAAGCCTTTGATGCTGTGTCTCACTCACTTCTTCTTACCAAACTGACTAACCTTAACTTCTCCACTTCTACTGTTGCCTGGTTTTCTAGCCATCTTACAGATTGATTCCAATCAGTGAGATGACATTTTGCTCTCTCCCCTTCCCCCCTGTAAAAATGGGAATCCTCCAAGGCTCTATTCTTGGCCCATTACTTTTTAATGTCTTTACTAATCAGCTCTATACTTCTTGTCATCAGTCATCTCTGGTACAATATGCAGATGAGTCTACAGTCATTACCATTGCTGACACCCTCTCTGAACTCATCTCAACCACCCAGGCATCCTTTAATTCAGTCGAAACCTGGCTCTCAAACAACCTCCTTATACTGAACCCAAATAAAACAAAACTCTTACTCTTCCTATCTAAAAATCTAAACCACCGCAAACCTACCTTCTCAATACTGTCTCTCAATAAAACCCTATCAATATTGAGCCTAACACTAAACTCTTAGGTGTCATAGATGACCAACTTAAGTTTGACTTACACTTTAATAACTGTATCCACAAGACTCACCTAAAACTGGGCCTCCTTTATAGAAATAAAACGTTTCTCACTAACAAAGCTAAAGTAACCCTCTCCCATGCTTACCTTTTACCTACTCTTTTGTATAGCTCTCAAATCCTTACAAATCTCAACTCCTCTCTCCTCACCTCTCCTCTACAAACTTGAATCAACTTACAACAACGTAACCAGATTTGCAGCACATCAAACATATAAATCCCATCACTGCCTCTCACTAAAATGCCTAAACTGGCTAGAACTATCCCACCAGCTCCTCCTCTCTCAGCTCCGAATCATTCATTCTATACTATATCAACCCTTCTACTGCCCCAACTTATCTCCTCTTATCTCCCATTATTCCCCCACTAGATCACTATGCAGTTCAGACCAAGACCTTCTACAGATCTACAAACCCAGAACCAAAATAGGATGTAACCCCTAGAGATACCATCCGACCATTTCTTGATACAAGCTGCCAATAGAAATCAGGTCCCTCAATCAACTTAAACAATTCAAAGCTGCCACCAAGAAATACTTGAAGAGTCACCAGTCCTGTCACTGTACTTACCCTACTTAATCTTCCCTACTTTCCCTCAGACTCTGTCCTACCTGTCCTTTACATTGTTTTGCTCTACTGACCTCTTCTTCTCTCTCTACCGCAATGCTCCCCCAACCCTTCCTTAGCACAGTTACACCTTGTATCCCAACCAAGAACTGTTACCTCCTTACATTACTATTAAAGATTCACATCTCTCCTCTCACTCCTCTAGGAACACTACAACATTACCTTGTTACCACCTCGCCTTCCTTGATTTACAACATTGTCCCTTCACTGTTATATATTGCATCTTCACTATACTTTTATCACCACTGTTGCTATCTTATATTGGTTCCTTATGATTCTTTTTGCTTTAATTTTTAACTACATATTAAAAAATGTATTTTCTTTATGACTTGTTTAATAACTTAAGCATAGCCATTATTGTAATGTTCATGGGGCTTTTCTCCCCAGGCCTCCACTGAAAAAGGGCTACTCAGCTGAGTCGGACTATACACACACACACACACACACACACACACACACACACACACACACACACACACACACACACACACACACACACACACACACACACACACACATATATGTATATAAATATATATATATATAAATATATATATATGTATGTACATACATGCATAGACATATAAATCTGTAGATAGTCTCTCTTTTGCTTTTTGTTTTCATGGGCCTGGTCTTATTACTGTACTTCAAACTGAGCACTAGTATGAACAGTAGTGTAAATCCTGTATCACGCTGTTGTTCAGCATACATATGCTGTTATGTCTATTCCTTGCATGTGAATATCCATGATGTGGTTGATGGTATCTCCTTTTTAGTTTTTTTTTTTTTTCGGACAGTATCTATATGTGTGTATATATATATATATATATATATATATATATATATATATATATATATATATGTACATGTGTGTGTGTGTGTGTGTGTGTGTGTGTGTGTGTGTGTGTGTGTGTGTGTGTGTGTGTGTGTATATGGATTCACTTTGAATCATCAAATGTTCAGAACATCGACGTTCTGATCATCGAGAACAGAACATCGATGTTCAGAACATCGAAGGTTCAAAATGAAGCAGAAAAACAACAATAAAATCACAGCCACTATGTTATGCAGGGGGGCTTCGCTGTGCCCCCCACACCCCCTCCCCTACTTTAATATTCCTGCTCCGAGATCGCACTACAGTGGGTAAGAAAAATCTCCCATTTACCGTTATATGCGGTAGCACTGAATGTGAGATTTCCCGTACCCTACCTGCAATGCCAACACTCAGATGGCACACACACACACACACACACACACACACACACACACACACACACACACACAACATGCAGGGCACCTTGCTGCCCTGCATACACACAACATTCCACAATCTCACTTACCTGGCACTTCCACTTTAAACCTTCAATGTTCTGAACATCGATGTTCTGGTCTCGATGATCAGAACGTCAATGTTCTGAACATTCGATTATTTAAAGTGAAGCCATATATATATATATATATATATATATATATATATATATATATATATATATATATAAAAACAAAACAAGGAGCTCAAACACCAAGAAGACAGATCCAGATGGAGAATTGCTAACTGAAACAACCACAACACTGAAAGTTTAGCAGAAAAAAAATTTCAGTATACTAAAATAAACAGGAACAAAAGCACTAAACTTTCAGTGTCATGATTGTTTCAGTTAACAATTCTGTCTTGAGCGGTGCCTCCAAGTTTTTTGATATATATATATATATATATATATATATATATATATAGGTTTACTATCAAAATCTAGAATAGTACTGACGTGGATGAATGCATGTTTTCAAGTTTCTGTAATGCCATTCTGGAAATGTTCGAATTCTCATTAGCGAATGGTTGTGTACATTCACTAATATGGGACTGACATTCTGATAACAGATCACACTACAGTAGGGATCGGGAAATGTAACCCTTTCCTCACTGTAGTGCAATCTCAGAGTTGGAATATATAATATGCAGGGGTGTGCGGGGCTTGCCCCCCTGCAAAAACATTACCAGTAACATGGAATTTCAACACTGGAGATTCCAGTGTTCGAATGTTGATTCCATGGTTACCATTTCCAACATTGTGGTAATTATGTAATGCCAAATCTGGATAACAAATTTGATCAAAAAGTTGAAAATTGTTTTGATTTCCACATTTTGATAGTAAATCATCTATATGATTATTATTATTATTATTATTATTATTATTATTACTATTTCAGTCACTGCATTTCTGGTTTTCATTTTTCTTGGAGTCATGCAAGCAACAACTTTCAGCTGAGCAATGTGACCTAAACTGGAAAAAAAAAAAAAAAAGAAGAGAAAACGTATGATATGTACAGTTGATGGATGCGATGAGGTTATCCTTGCAGTCGCATTTATGTATGTTGGAGGTATTGGCTGTTTTTCCCCTTTTTTTTGTTTGGTCTCCATTTGACCTATATTCATGTTATGCCATTTCCTGGTGTCTACTAATAACATCTTAACTTGCCATGAGGTGGAAGCAATAGCATATAACTATGTCTATAACTGAATCAGAGATAAAGGTATATTTTCTCCATTTTTTTTTATTTTTCTCCATTTTTCAACAGACGTATTGCAGTTAGTTAGTTACTTGTTTTGCTTACTTGATAGACATTAATTACTGGGAAAGTCCAAATGGGCAAAGCCCCTTTCCAGCAGAAGCCTGGAAAAGCTACATACTACATGCATTTGCACAGGAATTAGCATGAGCTAACAAATTAAAATATATTATAGCACAGAGGGATATAAATTTTAACAGGTGATCATCATGTTATGTATACTGTATACTATTTACAGCATGCTAAAGTGACATATCTATGGAACATTCAGCATTATTTTACAGTTTGTATAAAATCACATTTAAAGTTTAGTACTCAGAGAGGAGATAATACCTGCAGATTTTGCCCAGTTACTCATTTCAACCCTGTAAAGAGGTGTAAAATATAAGGATTTTATGAGACATATTTTATATACCACTACTTTACTCTACTTTAGACAACAAGGAGTCCATTGCCACTCAGTTCAACACTCATTTTATCCAGTCAGTTCTATCATTAATCAAAGACCACCTCAATTCACACCTCCCAAGTTCCCATCTATTCTCAAAACCAACACACTCGTAGTTTTCTGCCCATCCCAACATCAACCATAAAAAATTACTAGACAAACTAAAATCAACAACCTCAGCTGCTCATAACCTTTCCAGTGAGTTCCTCAAAATAGGTGCAGAAACACTAGCCTCCCTGTCTCCATTCTGATCAACCGATCAATAACTAAAACCTATGTCCCATCCATCGGGAAAAATCCATTATTATAACCCTTCACTAAAGAGGTAATTCAACAGAGTTAACAAACGGTAGACCTATTCCTGTCTTATCACCCTTCTCAAAAATCCTTGATAAATGTATTCAATCTCAGTTTACGAAACATATCACCAAACACAACTTACACTGCCCTCCTCAACTTCATCAACACAGTAAAACGATACAGAAATTAAGGTGACTTTCTTTCTTCACTTTTCCTTAACCTTTCTAAAGCATTTGACATACTGTCCCACCAAAAGCTCCTCTCTGAACTTATAGCACTAGGTCTCACTTACCTTCACTCTCCTGGTTTCACAGTTGTTTATGCAATTATCAGCAGGCAACTAAATGGCAATAAAACCTTTTAGCATTTCTACTGATCTTTGTTGGTGTTCCCAAAGGGTCAATACTCAACCCCCTTCTATTTAATATTTTCATAAATAAACTTCATACCTCTACAACAATTGTTACTCTTGCACAATACAGTGATGATTCAACCCTTATCTGTTCTGTACAAGAAATGAATCAAAAATTTTTCACTGACATAATATGGCAAACATTTTTAACTTGCTGCTTAATGCCACAACAAAAAAGCTTATGCTACTTACTCCAAAATAATAACTTAACCAGAAACACATATTTCACATTACCTCAAGTAATAACACAAAAATAGAATCCGTAAGCTAAATTTAACTACTCAAAGTCATAATAGATGGTAATCTCAAATTTGATCAGCACATACTTCATTCAATCAAGAAAACTCAACAAAAACTTGGCTTCCTCTATACAGCCAATACTACCTGACAGATCAAGCAAGGATTACCTTAGCAGCAACATACCTCCTTCCTTCTCTACTACGTGCTTTCCTACAAAATAGTTAAATTTGTAACCAATCAACCTTATAAAACGCCACTGCCTCACATTGAAACAATTAAACTGGTATGAACTCCCAAACCAGTTGACATATTCACAACTACTTATTGCCCCCAACCTTTTATAACTCTCCCGACAAATGTCCAGCATTACAAAATAGTCTGCTGTACTATTAAACCACTAGAGACCTTCACTCTAGCAGTAAGCTCTTACTATGTATTAGTTAGACATTCAACACTGCTGGGGACACTCTCTCTACTCCTATTATGTGTCCAAACTCCAGAATGAAATACACAGTTAAAACTGATAGAAAACTTAAATAGTTTCAAAACTTTGCTTAAACAACACCTATGTCAAAGATGGCTCTGTTCTTCCTGCTCACATGGCTAGCTTTACTAAGATTACTTTTCTCCAACTATTATAGCCTCTTTGCTTACCCAGTCTTTTTGTACTTTACCTCACCTCCTCATACTGCACTTATTTCTTAGACTCTTACTTTTCCACCTTCTCTCACACCACCACTAACTACAATTCCTCATTTGTCCATTTATCTTCCTGTTCATTTCCATAACTTCTCCTTTTATATGTCTCATCGTCAGTTTTTAAGGTACATTACAACTTGTCTGTCTGCAAATTATTACTATCCTCAAAAACACCCCAGTTTGAGCTTTTCCCTGCAGCCATAATTCTATAAATGCATTACCTGTTACTATATTTTGTTTTTCTATTTAATAATTAGCCAATGTATGTTAATTTCTCTCTTCTTTGTGTTAAAATGTCATGTTCATATAAGAAACATTTAAAATCATGTAAATAAGCTCATGTACAGATTTTTTTTGCTTTTAAATTATAAATGTGCATCATGTATAACTTAAATGTTTTGCCCCCCAACCAGGAGTCCCCTGAAAATGGGTTTTATCCAGCTGGATTTTCCTGGTCAACAAAATAAATAAATAAATGAGAGGATATTGCAATAATGTAGGCACTAGAGCAGGACTGTTGTGCTCATAGGTATAATGTATTGGGATTTTAGTATATACATGGGATAAGATCAGAATAAAAAGGTAGCTTAGCTATGGGGTTGTTACAGGTACATGACCATTTTATTGACAGGTACTTTTTAACAGTATTTTCAATTGTAGATGCAATATTTCTGATGGTTGCTGGGCAGGATTCCATGCTTTAGCAATACATACAGTGTACAGACAGTCACCTTATGATATTTTAGATTCTTGATTAAGTAGTAAGTGTTACTTCAGTGAACACAGTTCTATGTGGAGTGACTACCAGTTTAATAACTGGCTGATGGCACAGTACCTGTCAGGACTGAAGAAGATGTTGCAGGCATTATGTCAACAGATTAGATAGCAGCCAGTCATGGGAGGGAAATTCAACACAGTGATTCATCTGGTTAATGTGTATACTTGTAAATATTGCAACTTTATATAAGATAACCCTATTCTGGTTACTGGAGAGGACTGTGGGTTAGTTGAAGTTGATTAGGCATATATGAGAGCAAAGATTAGATAGGTTTCCCCTATGGTCTTACCTACATGCTGTGACAGAAAAAGCTTCAATGTATAAAAAGTCCTAGTTTATGATTGTTTTTGTTTTTTTTTTTTTTGCAAAGCATATTACTATACCAAATTATTTTGTATTTTCCACTAGTTCATTTCTAGCATTGTTGACAGATAGTACAGATAGTATGTTTAAGTTGTAGTAGTCTGATTATTACGTTAGATGGGAAAATGCTATTAGTTTAGTCTCCATATGATTTAGGAGTAGCCAAGGTTGTTCTAGTCAGGCTTCAGTTTCCTTTCCCCATGTGATGGTTCAATATTTTCAGCTAAGGTACAAACACATGAAAAAGCTCAGTGCATATGGAATAGATCCAGCACTATGGTGTAGCAGGACAAAGCACTAACTACAGCACATGCACCCTGGACTCATTTAAAAGCTCCAGCTTCTGCTGCTTTGGCAGGTTGGGATGGGCATGCCCATCTAGGGGAGAGTGTTGGTCAAACATACTCCCAGAAAGGACGTATGGTAAACAGAAGACAGTTCCTCCCAGGGACTGGTGGGGGATTGGAATGGTCAGAATGAATGAAGTAGAGATGGGGAGAATATTTGTGTAATAGTCTACCTATTTTCAACGTGTCAGCCATACGAAAGCAAACAAAAGCAGAAGCAGAGTACATAACTTAACTAGTTGCAGTAAGCACAACTGCACTCTAACTAGTTCCATTTACTACCTCTTTCCACATTAGGCTATCTAGAAGCTGATCTCCTTACGCGTTCAATCAGTTTTAATGTTGTACATACATACCAAGTCAAACTGTATGGTAAACTGGTATGTGCATTAGTGATGCGTGCGTTCTTTTGTTTGTCGTCTTGATTTTTTTTTTACTTGTTTCAGTGTTGACAGTCTATTAAAAATACTTATATTGTGTTTTTTATTGTATTCTTATACTTGTAACAATGTCTAAAATCTCAAGCATATTTTTTTTTTCATTTGGCTGAATGCTGCATGTCATGTTTGCAAAAAGATCCCTTCACCAGTTCACTTCCCTTCTTAGCAAGTGACAATAAGTAACTTATTGCTGACCTCTGGTCTTCCACTACATATGCAAGTACTCAAATCTGCCTCATTTGTGTCATGTTTCATAGGTTCATAGGTTCATAGGAGTGTATTAGGCTAATGGCCCTGGAGCCTTTACAAGCCTAGCCCATAAAAGTGCTCTGGCATTGTGCTGCCCGACGTTAGCTCCCAGTGCCTCTATCAAGTAGAGCCACTGCCGTGATCCCCAGGGTAAACTTTCTATTTCCCATCCACTCATCAAGATTTCTCTTGAAGAGGGCCAGTAAGGTGCTCTGCTTGACATGTATGGGATGTCTATTCAAGAGCATGGGCAGTCTCTGGGTGAGGAACCTGTCCCTCCAGCATGTTCTGTTGATTGTGGTAATGAGGTTGAGGTCTCTGGATCATGTGGTGTGGAGGGATTGGGATTTCTTTAGCTGTAATATTTCTAACAGAGCTGGATTAGACATTGCTTTGTAAGTCAAGCATAGATCGCCTCTTAGTAGATGATATGAGACAGAGAATAGCTGGATTTTCTTGAGTCTGTCCATGTAGATCATGTGTTTAACACCTAAGATCCTCTTTGTGACGTACTTTTGTGGCCTCTCCAGCTGTTGCAGATGTCTAGTGAAGTACACGCCAAATGGAGCATTATACTCTATAATTGGTCTAATGAGGGAAGAGTAGAGAGAAATGATGACCTCTTTCTTCCTGGATGCAAAACTCTTGGTAAAGAGATGTGCCACATAGGATTTTCTGACCACAGTGGCAATGTGGTGGTCGAAGGAGAGGTTGCTTTCAACCTGTGTCCCCAGATCTCTTATAATGCCTTCAGTGTTCAGTGTGCTCCAATCGATGTGGTAATTAGTGGGAACTGCGTTTTTCCCAAAGGGGTTGAAGACGCATTTGGTTTTGACACCAGTCATTGGTTTCAGTGAGTCCTTTTTGTAAGATGTCTGCATCACTTGGGGAGTTAATACTGGCTCCCAGTTTGCAGTTGTCTGCGAACTTGGTCAGCCAGAGTCCCTCCATGTTGGCCTGGACTTCTGAGAAGTAGATGCCAAACAGGAGAGGATCCAGGACCGATCCCTGTGGGACTCCACTTGTGACTGGTCAGCAGTCTGACTTGCAGTCCACTACTTTCACACTGTGGGTTCTATCTGTGAGCCAGTTTGCAACCCACCTAAACATATAGGGGTTGATATCTAGTTATGTGAGTTTATTAATAATTCCTGAGTGGGGAATGGTATCAAGGGCCTTGGCCAGATTGAGGTAGGTTGTATGAACTGCCTTACCCTCATCGACAGCTCTGGTGACTGATTCAAAGAAGTCAACCAGGTTGAGCAGGCATGATCTACCTTTCACAAAAAAAAAAATTTGTGGGATCTGGAGTTTGGAGATTCCCTATATCCTTGTTAGTTAGGTCCATAATGATGTGCTCCATAGTCTTACATATCAGACTTGTCAGGCTAATGGAGTGATAATTTCCAAGGTCTGCAGTCACTCCTCCTTTATGGAGAGGGATGACTGCAGCAGTGTACCATTTGGTAGGGACAAAGCCTGAGGTGAGGCTATGGGTGAACAGGGCACACAGATGTGGTGCCAGTTCACTTTGTAATTCATGTAGAACACAGCCAGGGATATTGTTGGGTCCCATGGAAGCTGTATTCTTGGCCTTGGACAATCCAGCTTTAACCTGTGCTGCAGTAATGCTGGGTGCCTGACGTTCTTCCAATATTGAGATTGGTGCTTTAGCGGGGGAGAGAGGGGTAATGTTAGCACTGAATCTGTTGGCCAGTATATTGGCAATATCTGTTGGCTCAGTATAGGAGGTACCATTGTGCAGTAACTCAGAGCAAATCTGGGTATTGCTGTGGAGATTTTTGATATAACTATAGAAGGCTTTGTGGTTGTTTTTAGTGACTGCCACAATTCTGCCTTCATAGCTGGCTTTGAAGGTTTTGATGAGGGATCTCGACTTTTTGTGGAGGCTAATAAGGGAATTTTTCCAGTCTTGGGACTTCACCTTTTTCTGCAACATTTTCTTCCTTCTGTTATAGAGTTTATTAATGGCAGGAGACCACCAGATTGGCTTCCTTGTTTTGGAGAGAATATCTTGGTTCTGTTGGGTATGGCTAGTTTCATGCATTTATGTACATGTTCATGCAGTGCATTAGTGTATGAGTCAGCAGTCATGCATCCATTTTCCATTGGCATGGGTGCCATGAAGTTAGCCACCTCTGTTTTTAGGAACCCAAAGTCAGCTCTGGAGAAGGTTTTCATGGTGGATACCTTTGCAGGGGGTGTGGGTGAGATGCGGATTTCCATGGTGATTAGTTTGTGGTCAGATCTAACAAGGGAGGAATTGTCTATTGGTGTAGAGAAACGGTTTCCCATGTTAGTAATAACCAGGTCAAGGATGTTGCTTCCTCTAGTGGGAGTAAGAATGAGCTGGTCCAGGGCATTGGAAATGATGAATTCCAGGAGGCATTGGGCCAGTGCATTGGTGCATGAGTAGCTTTTCCGGTTGATGGAAGGGCAGTTGAAGTCACCTAGTATGAGAGTGTTGGGTTGGATTTTAATAGTTTCCAGGGTGCTTAGGAATGTGGAGTGTGAGGCTTGGGACACGGTTAGGGACCTAAAGCAAGCTACGACCTGAGTCACCATCTTACCCATTGTTAGTTGTACCTGAAATATCTCAGATGTGTTATGCTGGGCTACTAGTCTGGAGTTGTGCATATCCCTTATGAATATGGAGACACCACCAACTTTGGAGCTTCAGTCCATGTTCTGAGGCCAAAAGGTGTGGAATGAGTTATAGCCTGGTAGCACATGGGTTCTTTTTGCTGCTTTAAACCAGGTCTCTGTTACAGCACAAATGTCAATGTTCTCCATTTTGTGAGTGCATTTTGAGGTTTAGACTTCTAGCATTGAGTAGCATTACCCTCAGATTTTGCTTGCTTGTACCTGTTACGGTGGTGAATTTGTCATTTGAACCTTGCCTAAAAAGGCACTATAGGGGTGGCAAGAGCCTTAGCCAGGACACAGAAACCCAGGGGTGACAGATGCAGGCTATCTCTTGCAAAGCATTGAGGTCTGTCAGTCATGTCATCCCAAACAGACAGATACTGGATCCCCTTAGAATGACACCAGAAACTCAGACAATTGTTGAAGTCAATCATTTTCTGTTTGTATTGTGGTATCATTCTGGGCAATGGTAGGATGCTGCTCAGTGCTAGGGCCATACCTGCCTGGGCCATGTAATCCATGAGCTCCACCATGTCTCTTTTCATGTAGTCCAGGGAGGTGCGTCTCAGGTCATTCACACCAACATGAACAATGATAGAGTCATACTTGTACTTGTTGTGGAGTGACCTGAGTGCATGTGTTATGTGTCGGATTCTGGCACCTGATAGACAGCTGACTGATACCTTCTCCTTATTCAGCCTAGTGAGTGAGACATCAGTGTGCATCACTATTGAGTCACCTATGATTATTTGTATTGGGCAAGCTGTTTTGCCTTAGACGCTTAGGTTGAGTGGCACACTGTGTAGGTGAGATATGTGTCTTGTGGTTTGTGCCGTGTTGTGGTGGTAGAGTGCATTTCTGCTGTAGAGGTCTCTGCTGTTTGGGTAGATTTCTATTGACAGCCTCTGCAAAGGTGGGTGTGTGGTTTGTGATTTTATGTGAGGGCTGTGATGGTGGGTGTTCCGGAAGGCTATGTGTTCCATGTGGTGTGGTGCAGGTGTTGACCTTCTCCTCTTGACCAGCTATTCCGGTCTTGGCTGGAGAGTGCATGGCTTCCAGTTTGGAGATATAAGTGCATCTCGCACAAGTCTGAGTGTTGGGAGGTAAGAGGAGAGGGTTGTCTGTGTACATGAGGGAGTTGCTATACTGCCTTAGAATGCCCAAGTTCACCAGGTTAATATGATAAAGCACAGGGAAGTGATGTTTAGACATCCCAGGAGGGATGGTCATCATTACTAAGTACTGGAGCTGTTTCCTTATAGGATGTCTAGTGCTGATAGCACTTATGTGTGCTACAACAATTGCTATAAAAAGCCTGATGAAGTGCTAGGCGAATAAGGTAATTTAAAGTGCAAGAGAGAAGAGAACTAGCAAGATCTAAGGGAAAAATTGAAGAGCAGACTTTCTGGCACTGGTAATAGTTTACCCCAGCTTAGCAGTGCTGCGTGGGGTGGAAACCCATGCAAACATGGGCTTTTAAACCTGAAAGATGAAAGGGATAGAAAAACTGCCCAACCAGCCAATAAACTACAATTTCAGAGCCAGAAACCACTCCTTTTGTAGTAGCTAGGCTACCTAGTACTTGTCACTCCCACTGATAAGCTGGAAGGCTTCCTTCTAATACAGAAAGGTCTGGGGAACTCAGAAACTTACAAAACAGTCCTGGATACAGCAAATCTGTATCTGGACTACTCTAGTAACAGGAAAAGTGAGAAACAAGCTTAGAACTTTTTTTGTTTGTTTTTTTGCAGAAAAAAAATAGTTAAAACAGTAATAAAAATACTTTAAATGCAGTGCAAGCTAGCACACTTGAGTGTGTAGCAATGTTAAAGCATTTAAAGCAAATGCAGTTAAATGAAAAAAAATATTTAAATCAAAGCAGAAAGCAGTATAATCAGAAAAAATCAAAATGCCTAAACAACTATAGCCAGTTATTACTGTTTAGCTTTTACTAAGACACCATAGTTTTCACTAGGGATGAATATCATTGTTTTTACTACTTATTCAAAGACACATTTCAGAAGCTGAATGTTTTTATTTATTTACTTGCAGACCATGTTAGAACTGTAATCCAGGTGGACCACTTTAGCATGCCACCTGTGGAGTTCCATAAAGACCAAAAAGCATAATTTCAAAACTTTTCAAGTAACATAAGTGTATTTATATTAATAGTGAATAGTAAAAATAAGTTAATATGATGAGTAGTGCTGATAACGTTTCGTTTGCTTCCTATTTGTTGACTATCAAAACCTACTGAAGATATTTTGTTCTTTTCAGGGGCTACCAGGGATCACTGCCTGGTAAAGTGATTTCCTCAAAATTGTACAGTAAGAAAATGAAGGTGGAAGGAATCAAAGCCTTTACCCCAAGTGCAGGAAGCAATTTATTAACTGTTCAATGCTGGAGTCCTTTGCGATAAATGCTATTGCTAAATAGCAGTTTTTACAGGTATGGCTCTGCCTAGCAGGACCATGTATATATATTTTTTTACTTTGCAACTAAACTACTTGTACCATTTTCACGTTTGACTGATTGTAAAATGATGCAGATATTACAAATCACAAGGCACCATGCAATGAGTACAACACAGCTTAGTGAAAAGTACAGTCACAACATACAAGACAGCTTGAAATAGGTTACATATGTCATGTAGATACATATATTGTGGATTACGGTCTTTTACTGAGTCAGTGTTTGCAACCTTTTCCAAAACAGAGCAGTTTAAAGGTAAGCTCAACCAACTTTTGAACCCATCTGCTCCTATTGCACTTCTGCAAAGGCTGCATTACAGTGACCCTTTGGACTAATTTGGGAAAAGTAGTAACACTAACGTGTGTGTGTGTGTGTGTGTGTGTGTGTGTGTGTGTGTGTGTGTGTGTGTGTGTGTGTGTGTGTGTGTGTGTGCTATTTAAATGCAATTAAATGCAATTATTTGACTGTCATTTTGTTGATACCTTACTGTATTTATATGTTATGTTTATATGACAGCATAAGTAAATCTATATGCATTTCCAAGGTGGGAGAGGTACTTTTTTTAAGATAATGTAGTTGGATGCTTTAAACTAATGACAATGTTTACACTTCAACTATTCTGGGTGGCCTAATGTGATTATGCTCTTTTCTTTCCTTTGAGGTAAGATTTATCATGAGTCATCCATCAGACAGCACAATTAAGATACTTAAGTGACATAACTGTCAGCCCTTTACTTCTTATTGTACTTGACTTCTATTGCTTTTTGTTCACAACCCAAGCACACTCATTTATTTAAATGGGCAGATTTAATAAACCCTACATGGTCCACTAACACCATGTGCACTCTGTGCCTCGCACATGCTAGTGCACTGTTTTCTAATTGGTAAGCAGATGTACATGTTGTGTAGAGCCACACAACCATGGTAAGCACCATGACATGCTAATTACAGCATAAGCAGCTTTATTGTATGCTAATCAACCAATCTAAGATAGAGGAACAATTCAACAAGCTATAAAGCAACCATGTAGACTAACTGCTGGCTTTCCCTGTGAGTTCTAAAACCTATTGGAATACAGCCGTGGAAAGGAGTCTACACAGAAAAAATTATGTCCTTCATGGTTCACTGTTGTAGTCATCACTGTAGGGTTCTTCCTGCCAGCAGCAGCCCCCAATCGGCCAGAATCCCAAAGTCTGGATAGGACGCCAGCTGAGGTCGCATTTATCCCGACGTCAATGCGCTGGAAAGTATAAAGACCTCAGCTGATGCCATTTCCCCAGTCTTTCTTGCCATGCGGTGCCCTTTGCAGTTCACTGATGCCGGTCGGCCTGTTCCTGTTTATTTTTGGATCTAATCCCAGGATTTTTGTTTTTTACAGATAAGTACTCCGTTGGGGAGGTCTTTTTCTTGCTCCAGTCAGATGTCAGAAAAAGTTAATAATTGTATTTCTTGTGGGAAGCAAATACCTCATAGGGATTTTCACTCTTACTGTATTCCCTGCCTGGGTCCTGACAACGACATTGCTAATTGTGTGTTTTGTGCTAGATTTAATCAACATACTATTCGGCGTAGATATAACTTTGCCTTTTACTATTTTGGAAAAAGGTTTAATTATAACATGTCTTCAGATTCTTTTCCAGCTTCTGGGGTGTGTAAGAGGCACAGGGATGCAAAGGATGTTACTCAGTTATTGCCAGTTGCTGGTTCGACGGTTGTCAGTGAGGTGCCTTTGCAGCCCCTGTCATCCACTTCTTTTGAACCAATTGCCTGTACCAACTCCGGTGTGGAGCTGATGGGGTCTTCAGAATTGCCAGGGACTGGACCTTCGGATACTGCTCCCTCAGTTGGGTCCAGAGCCGGTAGGCAGGTACCGGCTTCTGAGGGAGTTCTCAGGCCTTCACAGCTTCCTGTAAATGTGGATTCAGGTTTACATGCTAAGTCAAAGTCTAAGGTTCCAGCTAAAGTGAAGTGGCTAGCACAGGCACCTTTTGATCAGGGTCCTAGGCCTCAGAGGCAGGTGCTTAGGATGGCTGAAGATCTCTTAACTATGATCAGGGGTTCTCATCCCCCTTCTGACAAGAAGCCTAGATTACAGTCCGATTATGATTCTTCAGACCAAATTTCTGTTTCTTCTGCTTCTTCCCTTGAGCAGGATTATGCTTTTCCTCTTTATGAGGATTCTGATGCTGAAGATTCCTTTCCTTTCGCCTCTCCTCCTGAGGATTATTCTTTTGGTGAAACGTTGCATGATATGAAGGTGCATTTTCACTGGGAAGGGCAGGAATTCTCTGAATCCAAGAAAAGGCTTAGGGATTTTCTTCTTTTCCCACAGCATAAGCCTCTGGCTATTCCCCCTGTATTGGACATTGTTGATGATGTTTTTTCAGAAGCTTCTCTCTCTCCTGATTCTTTTCCCCCTACTCCAGCCAAACCGGATAGGTATTATAGGGTTCCAGATTCTCATAAATTTCTTTTTAAAAATCTTTCGCCTGATCTGGAAGCAATTTCTCAGGGTCCTAAGGGTGTTAAAGCGGCCTCTGCTAAAAATCCTATTCCCTTTGACTGAGAGTCCAGGGCTTTGGAGAGATGGGGTAAAAAGGTTTATACTTCTGCTACATTGTTTATTATGGCTTTGAACTGTCAATTTCATATGCTGAAGTATCAGCAATACCTTTTGTCTGTATTTCAACAAAAGATGTCAGCTGTGACTATTGGTGCAGATAATCAGGAGTTACAGGATTTATTACATGCTATTGAACAAGTGGGTAAACATACCCTGCACTGTGGTTTTGATTCTTTGGAAGCTTCTTGTAGGGCTGCAACAACTGGCACTGTTATTAGAAGACATGCTTGGTTAAGAAATCAAAGCTTGCCGGATCAGATTAAAGCCAAATATTTGGATACCCCTTTGCCGCATGATGTTCTGTTTGGGTCCAAAGCTGAAGAGGTATTGAAGAAAATGGAAGACAAAGCCAAATCTATACAGACGGTTAAGGATTTTCTACAAGTGCAACTTCCTAGATTTAGCAGACACTGGCCAACTAAACCTTGGTCCTTTCTGGGCTTGGACAGGTCTCAGAGTGGCAGATTCAGGTGTTCCAGATGTAGGGGACAGTCACAGTCCCATTTTAGGAATAGGCAGTGGAGTGCCCCCTCTCCCAAGGGAGGTGAAGATAAGTCTCAACCCTACCAAAAACAGTCTTTTTGATTCTCCCTTTCTGGTTCCAGGGGCTCCTCTCCTGGAAGCTCCTTTGGGGGGAAATATTTCTCTTTTTTATCAAAATTGGAGCCACATAACCTGAGACAAGTGGGTTCTGGACATAGTCTCAAGAGGTTACAGATTTCATTTCCACACTATGCTAAAACCGAACGGTTGGCCAGACCTGCCAAATCATCAGTGGGCAGAGGCACAACGGCAGGTTCAGTCCCTCCTGACTATGAGGGCCATAGAATTGGTACCAACTTTAGAAATAGGGCAAGGTTTTTATTCCAGACTTTTCCTGGTTCCCAGAAAGGAAAATTCGTGGAGACCAATTCTGGACCTCTCTGTACTAAACACCTTCCTAGATATACCAAAATTCAAGATGCTCACTCTGCAGCAGCTGCTGCCCATTTTGGGCACAAACACTTGGATGGTAACTTTGGACTTAAAAGACGCTTACCTGCATATTCCTATAAGGCAAGAGTGCAGAAGGTATCTGCGTTTCAAAGCGGGCTCGAAACATTACCAGTTCTCTGTGCTGCCCTTTGGCTTATCTACTGCACCCAGGGTCTTTATGAAGTGCCTGACACCAGTAATGGCATTTTGCAGACAGACGGGGATTCAAATTTACCCTTATCTGGACGACTGTCTTCTTCAAGCGGACGACAAAGACACTCTACTTCGGCATCTAGCTTTTGTGCAGCATCTTCTTCTGTGCCTCGGTTTCACAGTGAATCTAAAGAAATCAAATCTGGTACCCACACAACAGATTACTTTCCTGTGTGCTCTTCTGAGTACTTCAACCCAGATGGCTTCCTTGACACCAAACAAAAAAGTGCAACTGGCTTCTTTTTTCCGACACCTGGCTTCAATGAAACAGCTGACTGAAAGAAAAATTCTGCAGGCTTTGGGTTACATGGCCTCCTGCATTCTGCTAATACCATATCCAAGGCTGCATATGAGGAAACTGCAGTGGTACCTCAAGAGTGTCTGGTCTCAGCATTACCACAGTTTGGAAACAGTGGTCATGATTTTGCCTTGTCTCCAGCAAGAGTTTCTTTGGTGGGCCGAAGCCTGTCTA
This sequence comes from Protopterus annectens, assembly GCF_019279795.1. Classification (NCBI taxonomy): domain Eukaryota; kingdom Metazoa; phylum Chordata; order Ceratodontiformes; family Protopteridae; genus Protopterus; species Protopterus annectens. The sequence continues at coordinate 1,963,381,850 of NC_056735.1, forward strand.
CAGAACAAGGGGAAGCCTTTTTGTCCTCTGCCAACCAACCAAGTTCTGACAACGGATGCGTCAGATTATGCCTGGGGAGCCCACATGCATGGGAGATGTCTTCAGGGTGTTTGGACGAAGGAACAAATGCACCTGCACATAAATTTGAAGGAGATGCTAGCTGTACAGAATGCCCTGATAGCCTTCAGGGACCTTCTTCTACCAGGACAATTGTTGATACGGACAGACAACACTACAGTGATGTGGTACATCAACAAGCAGGGGGACTCTCACTCTTACCCCCTGTGCAGATTAGCCATGAATCTCTGGTACACTGCTCTGACTTGCAGTGTCGACTTACAGGCGCAGTTCCTGCCAGGGAAAGACAACACTCTGGCAGACGCCTTAAGCAGACGCATTTCAGATCCACACGAATGGATGTTGGATGTTTGGATATTCAGGATGATTATAAAGGCTTGGGGATGTCCGGACATAGATCTCTTTGCATCCCCTCAGAATCATCAACTTCCAACATTCTGCACAAGGACTTACCACAAACTAGCATGGAAAGTGGATGCCCTCTCATTCAGTTGGAAACACCTCTCAGTATATGCTTTTCCTCCCTTTCCTCTTCTACCTCGGGTACTTCTGAAGGTAAAACAGGACAGACCGCACATGATTCTACTGGATCACAATTGGCCTCGGCAATTCTGGTATTCCACTCTGATGACCTTGGTTCAGGAGCCTCCCTGGATTCTGCCTCAAATCCCTCATCTACTGTCTCAACGGGACGGCCGGATACTGCACAGTCATGTCAAGACTCTGCATCTAGCTGCCTGGTGGATCCAGGGTCTGTAAACACCTCTGCCCTTTCCAAACAGGTATTGGATGTAATCCTTGAAGCTAGATGGCCCAGCACTAGAAAATCTTATGCAGGAAAATGGAAAAGATTTTGCTCCTGGAGTCAAGTTCAGGGTGGTGATTCTTCTGTTCTGAACATTCCTCTGATTTTAGAGTATCTGACAGAGTTATTACATACGGGCCTATCGTTTTCGTCTATTAAGCTTCATGCTTCTGCTATTTCTGCACATTACAATACGGATCCTCCAATTTTTTCTCATCCATTACTTAAACAATTTCTTAGAGGGGCTAAGAATATTCGGCCCCCTATAAAGGCTCCTGTTCCCACTTGGGATCTTAACTATGTTTTGGAGAAATTAACTTTGTCTCCTTTTGAACCTGCAGCTTCCATGGATTTAAAATGTTTGTCTTGGAAAACTGCTTTTCTTTTAGCTATTACCTCTGCTAGAAGAATTTTGGAATTGCAAGCACTCATGGCTGTGGAACCCTTCCTTATTTTTCATTAGGACAGGGTATCTCTACGGACTAATCCCACATTTATGCCCAAGGTGGTTTCAGCAGTGGCCTTGAATCAGTCTATTCATTTGCCTACCTTTTATCCTAATCCTCAAAGTGAGGAAGAAAGTCTTTTGCTCTCTCTAGACGTGCAGAGACAGCTTCGTCTATACCTGGACAGGACCAAGATATTCCGGAAATCTGATCAGTTGTTTGTTGTTTATGCTCCTACTGTTCAGGGGAAAGCAATCACTAAGCAAACTTTTTCCAAGTGGATTGCCCATTGCATCAAGTTCTGTTATTCTTATCATGGCAATCCGGTTCCTGTTAATGTTAGGACTTATTCTACCCGGGCTACTGCTACTTCAGCAGCTTTTCTTTGTGGGGTTGCTACCAAGGATATTTTGGAAGCTGCTGCTTGGAGTTCTGTACATACTTTTTTCTAAGCATTACAACTGCCCTCTCTATTCTAAATACAGGGCAGGTTTTGTTTCTGCATTTTTGCAAGGTTTTGTGACCACTCCCTCTGTTCCTCCTCCAGCCACCCTTTCTTAGCTTTGGGACTCAACCCTACAGTGATGACTGCAACAGTGAACCATGAAGGACATAGCACAGTTGTGTACTCTTACCATAAATGTAGATGTTTGAGTGTGTTCACTGTTGTAGTCCAGGTTATCCTCCCTCCTATCCCCTCTTTTGTTTTTTCCTTGAGTATTGTCTGTTATGAGGTATTTTGGCTGCTGAGGTTTTGGGCATGGTTTCCATTTAGCCTTTTCTTTCTGGGCACCTGACATCTGGGGCAAGAAAAACTGGGGAAATGGCATCAGCTGAGGTCTTTATACCTTCCGGCGCATTGACATGAGGATAAATGCGACCTCAGCTGGCGCCCGATCCAGACTTTGGGATTCTGGTGGATCGGGGGCTGCTACTGGCAGGAAGAACCCTACAGTGATGACTGCAACAATGAACACACTCGAACATCTACATTTATGGTAAGAGTACACAACTGTACTTTAGGGGCCGCTGTTGCTTTAATTCATGTTTATGTGCTACAGGCTGAAGTCTATGCTGTTGCTGCTAATAGACCATGACCAAGAATGAGAAGAGTTTACAGTCCCTGGTTAACTTATTACAATCTGTATGAGGTGCAAATTGTAGAGTGCTACAGGGTAGATAGAGACACACTACAGGAACTCTGTAACCTCTGCCATCAACTCAAACCCAGGGTAAGCTGAGGGGAACTAATACCAGTGGAGACAAAGATATTTGTAGCACTTAGCATTTTAGCTATAGGAATCTTTCAGAGACCAACAGGGTACATGTTGGGGTGTCACAGGCATCACTATCCAGGATCCTCCATCAATTCCTGAATACTATGCTCCAACTTGCCATTAACCACATATATTTTCCCTGTACTCCTGAGGACAGGACCACAAATATGCAGGAGTTCTACCCTGTAGCACACTACGCTGAAGTACTGGGTGCCATAGATTGTACAAACATAGAAGTCATGGCACCACTAGGGGAACAGGGAAAGGTCTACATAAATAGAAAGGGCTTCCACTCCATTGACTGCCAAGTTATGTGTAATGCTAAGAGAATAATCTTTAATGTGTGTGTGCTGACAACCCAGGTAGTTACCATGACTCACATAACTGGCACACCTTCCAGCAGTATCAGAAGTTCACTAGGGGTGATATCCCACCGAGTCATTTACTAGGGGATGCAGGTTATACACTGGAGCCTTAGCTGATGTCACCCATCACAAATCCACACACACCCGCTGAAGAACACCATAATGAGGCACAAGCTCAAACCAGAAATATCACAGAGCGTGTGTTTTGGCTGCTGAAGTCATGGTTCCGGTGCCTAGATACAGCTGGGAAAACCCTGCAGTACAATCCACATACATGTACTGAAATCTTCACTGTCTGTGCCATGCTTCACAACATCATCCTGAGAAAACAGCTTCAGCAGAATCAATAAGGGGAATGGGTACACATCCCATCACCAATGGCAAGGTCAACACAGCCACAAGCAAGTGAGGAGTCAGAGTGGGAACCAGCAGCTGCTGTGGGTGTAAGCAGATATAGGCTTGCTCCATATGACCTTGCACTGGCTAAGAGGCAATGCATAGCACACTCACTCACCACCTAAGGGAATAAAACCTTCCTCCTATGCACATACATATAGTAACATTGATGCCAGGCAATGTTCACAACTTTTACCCATGTAATGGCTGTGTACTGCTAGCATCAGAGAGAGCCAACCCTGAACCAAAAATATTGCAACTGCAGGATTTACAAGGTAAGTGTTGAACTTGGAGTGTTAAAACAAAATTGTGCAATAATACAAATGAATGGCATATCCTTGCATGTTGTTAGTTGGTAATGTAAGTAAGTAAAAGTTGGGTGATTTGTATAGCAATGACTTTAACATGTGACAGCAGAGACTTATGTGAATATGTGTCCTCTGTCAAGTAACAGGCCTTAAGCATCAAAGATTCACACATTCATATCTCTCAGAATTACTGATGGTCACCAAATGTCCCCTGCTTGGCCTCTTACTTTTGTACTGGAAAATCATTAGAGTGAAGTTAGAAAGTAATGAGACTCATTTCAATTTCAGACTTGACAAACCTCAGAAGATTTTTAAAAATACTAATGCAAAAAATTGTTTTGATTCTATCAACTGTCTAACTTTCTAAGACCAAACTGTCAAAAGTACAATTAGATAAACAACACCACTAATACAGGTATACTAAGCACTAAGTCAGCTATGCACCCTGTGCATCAGACACAAAGCTTATGTATCCATGAATACAAAAGATGGAAAACAAGGACATGCCACAGTTATCTTCACTTGCACAGGGTATTATGTGGGGAGCAGGAAGCCTAGCTGACACCAAAGGTAAATGAGAAAAAATGAGATTTAAGCTTCATGGATGAACCATGTAAATATTGTGTGTGTGTCTGCATGGGCCATTCAGGTGAAATTGGTGTGTGAGTGTCTGCAAGAACATAGTCAAGCTCTATACTAGCTCTACATCCTGGTATGTTGGACAAGTATGAGCCATGCACAGTAGAGGTGGCAGTTCATCGTTGTAATACCTGACCATGAAAACTGGCTCTGCCAGGTGTTACACTTGCATGTGCACACCCATGATCAGATGCAGTGCTGCTACCTGAATGTGACTGATGTCTGCTGAATGAGCTCCCCTCATGAGGACACCGAGGAGCATGACCCCACAGCCTGCCAAGTCTGGGTATGGACACCTCAACCACTGATGGAGCAGTGGAAGTACTGCCACTATGGGAGAATGATTGGGCACAGCCATGTTAGCTAATATCAGATGATGTGGCTGATCTACTCCCACATGGATGCCACTCTCCTCCCAGCAGACACTCCATCACAGACAATGCCCATTCCAACATGTCATTCATCCAATCCATTGAATTGGCAACATGCTGGAGGCAGTCTCACATGTCAGCCTGTGCCACATCTACAACCATTAACATTTTTCTGGAGAACCTATTGGAATGTGCCTGCACCTCCATAATGGCTCTAAACATACTTGGCATGGCACAGGAAGACACACCTGGATCAACTGGAGGATGGATAGCAGGCCTCCTCCAAGCAACCCTAACAACCCTCCTGCATGGCACCTCGCCCACACTTTGGCTACAACCAGAGTCAACATGCACTGAAGCCACAGTAACCACACTTCCCTGATCAAGTGTCATACCTTCCACCTGTCCAATATCTGAGGGCTCACTGGAATGGGTGAGCATAGGCCTACTGACTGTGTACAATGGAATTACAGGGGATGGTTGAATGTCAACCTCAGTGTCATATTAAACCCCTGACTGTTTCTGTTTAGCCACTGTCATCATCAGAGTCTGCTGATACTCTGACATCAGGTGATAGGAGTCCCACACTTCCACTGTCAGGATCACCAAACACAGGAAACAATTAATACCTACACTACTATAGTCCAATATATGCTAACAAACTAACAGTGCTGTCACTACTATAGACAGTACAGCAAAACACACAACAGTCCTGATACCCACATCACAAACTGAATATATATTTGAATTGCTCAGCAGTATTGACATAAAAATGTTTGGCTTACCAGTTGCAGATGATTGTAGGCTCCCTCTGCTAGATGGTCCTGGAAGAAGTTAAGCAAAAGGTAAGTACACCGTCATCACAATGAACAGTAACACAGCAGGTTAAAACTGGTTACCCTTTATGTGTCCATTAACAATACTTTTAACAAGAACTTGGATGGCACTTCCACCCAAGCCCATATGTAATCAATCAGAATGTGTTTGGTAACTTGTATCAATCTACAACTATCCCCCCCAAAAATAAATTTAATGTTAAACAGAACTTAAGTGTTGCTGTTAATATTTTACTATACAAGATGTATTTAACAATTGAGATAGATAAGCCTACCTGGAAGCTCCTCCTGGGACATACTTATCCTCCCTGAAACAGGAGCACCAACGTCGATGATGTGCTATTGTGTACTTTCCAATGAACTGTCTGCATCCCCGACAGTGGACAGTAACTCTTCATTTGGTGTCAGTGGTGGCTCTGTACCCCCACAGTAGCCATCCATCCACAGGCCACTGCAGCTGCTTTCCTCCTGGCCGATGAAATCATGTCAGTGGCCCTATGGTGCATTTGATCATACTGCCTGCTCTGGCCACCTCCTGTGTTCACATCAGCCACTATCTGCTGCCAAATTTGCATTCTGACAGACATATCCCCATGTCCCCTCTCAAGCAGAAAGACACAATGTCGCCTAAATGCTTCCACATTCTCAGGGTCATTGAAGGGGGGGGGGTTACAGTGATTAGGATGCCTGGGTGCCATAGTACTAGGTGACATAAAACACAAAAAAGGATAATACACATGAGTATCACATAAATAAAGTTCTGCTTCAATATAACACATAAAAGGTAGTATTTCACTACTACCCACTGGAGAAAAAAAAAACAGTCACGATATTCTAATATATAAAAAAAGGAATTGTGTGTTTTTTTAACATATTACAATCAAGCATAAAGCAAGGTTGGTTCCAAAACAAGGACAGTAACAATAGCAAATCTTGTTTCTACCAACACAGAAATGCAACTTGCCTCCTTCTCCCATAAAACAACAGGCAAATGACACATTTTGCTAACAAATGATCAGTGAAATTCTAAAAGTGTTATCAAATAAACTGCACAAAGCAATATTTTCTGCTGTGTTATCCCTATAAATAACTATCCTCACCTTCAGGTTCTCTAGCTATACGGTTCCCTTTTTATAGTGTAGATTCAGGACTTTGAGCATAGTGAAAATGCAAATGAGGTTTGAACTCATTAGAATTGCTAAACCCCAAATATCTAGCTCCATGTAGCACTTATAAACATAGTGTAGGCACTCCCTAATTGTTTATTAATAATGGATTGCAACTTTGAATGATTACTGGTAGGGAAAAGGAAAACATAACTGCAATTCAGACTCCCCTACCTCCAGTGGGTATCAGCCAGGTTATACTTACAAACTGTAGAAGTAATTGTATCAAGGTTTTAAATGTTAGTAAGCAGCAAATATTTCAGAGATTCTATTCAGTAACATCCAACCCCCCCCCATTTCTTGACAACTGTATATTATTGCCTTTTAATATCCTCATACATTTTAAGGGCAATGAAACAGAATGCCTTGTAGGCTGCATGTATCAGATTACTGTTCAGATAAGACAAGAAAGAGCAACAAACACAGAGAGATAAGACAGAGCTGCATTTATGCAAGCAATAGTCATAAATGGTTGTGTGATCACTCAGTGCACTACATCTGAAAATAAATGTACAAACAACTGTCATATGCTTGGTTGCTACTGTGGATGTTGTTGCAGTTGTTTTTATGCACAATGATTTTAGTTCTCTTCTGTAAAGCTATTTGTATGGCAAAGAGGGATAAGCCACCTTTACTGTGTTTTGAAGGTTCATCGGAGGGAGAATTCAAATCCCCACTTGTGTTAAGGTATGTCATGTGTACAAACATAAATGCTGTAGTGTTGTTTATTTAATAGAGTTAATTTCTTCATTTCACCTACTTTTCCCTTTATTTTTAATGCCAGTGCTTGATTGGTACATGGTTTAGCTCAAACAAAACAAACAGAGAAACACAATGAATGTCAGGTTTAGCTGTGCTTATCTCCTTTGCAAGATGCTTGACAGTGGGAAAACCTGGACTAGTGGCCCACACAGGAAGCAGACAGGGTGTAGACAGTGTCAAGGTCAAAAGGATACATTGTTGCAGTTTTTGCTTTCAATTGTGTAGCACCGTTAAGAGATATTTCACTGCAGATAACAAGCTTCTCAACACCTGCAGCCATCAAACACCTGCAGACAGGATGTCAACAATTTAAAATGGACACATTCTATCAATTCTGTCGGGGACCATACAAACATGCTAAATGGCATTGTGTGGCAGTTAACACACAGAACGTAAGAATGATCAAGGAATTATGCAACTGTTATATAACCATCTCTGTGCCAGCATTTGTAAGTTTAGGGCTGTAATACAAATGGCCCTACATTCTAATACAGAAAGTGCAGCATTTTTTTACTGCTGTGTCAGTCTAGTTTATAGTAATGAACAGGAAAATATACAAGTGTTGTTTAAATATTCTTGTGGCAACAGGTGTAAGAGTAGGGCTGCCATACACATGATCATGGGTCCTAATACAAGAAATTCCAGACATCTTTACTGTTGCTCCATTTCAAATTATATTGCATATTACTTATAACACTTTATACATAATTATAAACAGTGAAGCTGATATGAATTATATGTATGAGGGTAAGACCCCCTTACTGTGTTTTGAAGGGTCAGATGTATGACTGAGGAAATACTGTCTACTATTTTGTTGTAAGTATAATTCTGCTATCTGGATTTGGATGGCCTTCACACTTAAATAAGACACATACACAAATGAGTGTATATACAAGGATCTTGTCAGCTCACACACATACATGGTTAACATCTCAATCTGTCATTTGTATTTATGAATGATTCATGATGATGTCTGAGAAGCACTTCTTCTGTGGAAAAGATGGGAAATCACCACTGTGAAAGAAAATGTTTTGTCTCTTATGCATAGGTTTGAATCCCATGCTGTAAAAATCTATTTTAGCTGTGTATAAAGCCAAACAAGCACGTGCAAGTTCAGGACATTCATGCCCCCCCCAGTGCATGTCAGCAAAGTTAAATTACCTAGCAGTTACAGAAGCAGACACCACTCAAACTAATATCAAGCATCAGATTAACCTTCCAATTTAAAAAAAATTGCTTTCCTCACTTTTTGGCACTGTTGCTCTCAGCTCAACATCACACCAACGAACTTGGCATTGTTTCTCGGGTTTGTGCACTACCAGCAAATGTGATAACAAGAATTGGCAGGAGAGCATTATTTGCTATTGCTTTAGACATGTCTGGTGTTAGAGGGGAAGGTTCCCAATTTAGGGCAGAACTGGGGTGTTCAGGAGTCCAGAATATTTATTGGATTCCTGGTAAAGTGCCACATCCAAAGGCTTCTGCAGGAGGACTATTCTGGCTCCCAGTACAAGTCTGAGTCTAGGAATAGTTTGGCCAAGGATGTCTCAAGTGTAACTGGCATTCCACACACTGGAGAACAGTGTAGGCACCACTTCAATGACCTAAAAATGTGCAAGAGGGATTCACCTAACCAGTGCTTGGATAAGTTTCAAACTAGTGACATCCCACAGTTGTGTAAGTATGCTGATAAAGAGAATTTATAATACATAGAAAGCTAACTATAGGCAAGACTAGCATGCATAATGCTCATTTCCTTTCTTTTCCATGCTAATGCAGAAATTGTGGTGAATAGGCAGGCTCATGCTAGTCATCTGGAGAGATTGAGGGAAGCAAGTGGTATGTATGCAGCACAAGAGAAGTATTATTCTAGCTTTAAAAGTTAAAGGAAAATGTTTTTATTTTCTAAGCAGTAGTAGCAAAGTAAGCATGCATATCCTAACTGTATAAGCAAGTATGCATGGATAAGTCTGTAGCGCAAACCATCTTTAGGAGTCAAATGCAATACTGTAGTCAGAGGCTGTGGGTTTAATTACCATGAGTAACAACTATACAATACTGCAATTCTTTAACAATATTTCATAAATTAAAATCTGTTCAAGTGACATAAATACCCTGCTTTTAACTGTATTCTCTATAACTGGGCCAAGCATATGTGCAATATATGCACATTGCAAGGATTATGTTCAGTAATCCATAATTATAGTTTGTAGTTGTTAAGACATATACTTAAATGTAATGTTTCAGATAAAATAGTTGTATCATATGTCACATATGATGGTACTATTTTATCTCTTTTTTTTCTTACCCCAAACCTTATCTCTTTTTCTATTTCCTATTATGTGTCATCAAAATGTCTCCATGTCATCCATTTGTAACAAATCAAATAAATGCTTTGCAGGACAGTGAAGTAAACCAACACCAATGGGTCAGCCTGTCTCCCAGCTCCAGCACAACTGGGACCCAACCTTGCAGTACTGCATCTGCTGCACCTGCACTACATGCACTCTCAGGTAACACTACCACAGCAGCTGGTGCTCTAGTACCCTCCAGGAGTACTAGTGAAGGTGAGGATTTCATCACCCACCAAGAGATACTTTTTAGAGATTATGAATATAAAGTTGAAATTAATTCTGCTACAAATATACGAAAGATAAAGAATAAAATAAAAAGTTTGCTTTAATGTAGGAATATAGCTTAGCAATTTAAAAATGGCATTCATATTGTATGACATAGCTCTGGCTGAAATAAGTGAAAAACAAAGAATGAACACAATATATTTCCTGAGCAGTTTGTTTCCTTTCAGACTTCTGACAATGGGCATGTTTTTATAGTATGTGTTTTCCTCAAGATACATGTTTGTTACAGTATTAAGAAAAGCTTGACATAATTCCTCATATATAAATGGACATGGCTTTTTATAGAATCATCAGAAACAAGCCTAGAAAAGCAATTTTGGAAAGCAAGTATTATATGCTTTTCTCATGTTTGCAGAACAGTTTACAAATATCTATTAACAGACAGGAACAGCACGAGAACAGCTTGTACAGATGTTTCCTTTCAGATTTCTGTTAATGGCATCCTCACATCAGCAAAAGTGCTTACAAGTTTATCACAAAAGGACAATAGAATGGACATTACGTGACTTCCCACAGAAGGCCAAAAAAGATACCAAGAGGCAATAACAAAATCTATGTGCATGACCAGCACTCTATATAACAACTGCAGTAATTCAGTTATATGAGAGAGGGACAGAGAGAGGTATTTTGATAGAAACACAGTTATCATCTATACTGTTTGTGAAGAAAACTTTATAAATATATGCTACAAACTAACAGAGAAGTACATGTGGTTTGTTTATAAAAAGCTATCTATTGGTTACTGCTCTTAAAGTCAGATGCTGCATCAGTGTATATTCTGCAAGTTTCCGTGGTTAACAGACTGTGATAATTAGACTTTGATTTCAGCAGTAAACAGCCAGCAAGACTTTGTGTCTTAAGAAGACTTTGGATCCAGCACAACATAGAAGCAGCGCACGCATAAAATACATTTTTCAATGGTGATCCTGACGTTTCTAGCCTGTATCCAAAAACAGGGAGAGTGAGTGGGTAATGCCTTGTATAAGGTCACTCCTGTAAAAGCACAGTAACTAATGTTTATGTGAAGTACTTCAGTTTTCTACAGTTTTCTACAGTTTGTAGCAATACAGTTCATCAGACGTCTGAGTCTGGAGAGACTGCAGTGCAGGAAGGTGAGCAGTGCCATAAATTCTCCAAAAAAATGTACAATACAAAGTTGTAAGACTGAAACTGCCAGTTTTTCTATACCAACTTCATAAGTGATTACAGAGACTTTTCTACCATCTACAGTAAAGCAGCCTGGCCATCTGGCTCTCTGTTGACTGGTAAGAATTTTTTTCTGTGTTGCATACAGTATGAATGCCATAGAGGTAATAATAATAATAATAACAGAATGAAATTTATATACAGCATATTAGCAAATGTAAAACCTTATTAGGCAAGTTAATAGTAAGGCATTATGCCAATAGATTACAATATTTGACTGGTATCTGAAACAAAATCATGTGTAGTATAAAAATGTTTATTGTGTGTACAATGTCATAAAAATACAGTGCATGCTACTATTCAAAGGTTAGACTGTACAGACAAAAATGTTAAAATGGCAAAGAACTAAGAAAAGTTAATATGCTGACATTATATTCAAATGTTAGACAGTTATGTTCTGTCACCAGATGTAAAAGGATTATTTCAGAATTGCAACAACAGTCAAATCAGTTACTGATACAACTTCTAGTACATTTTTTACAAAATAATGTAATAAACTTCTAAAAGGCAGACACAATGAGTTCAGGAAGCTTAGACAAGTTATACATACATCTTTTCAAAAGTGCATAGGAGTTTTAGATTCAGTAGAACAGGTTACTAAAGAATGTCAGAAAGACCATGCAACATTACAGGAAACTCTTTAACAGCAGTTACAAGATAAAGGAAATAAATTAGCTGAACTGACAGAGACTGACTTCCTACATACATTGGGAAAGAGCAGGAAATTACAGCTGACCTGTACAAAAGAGATATATTTTATAATATGTTTGTGTTTTAAAAATGGTTAAGCATACATGGTAGGGTGGTTGAATCTGGATAAATCATTCTCAAATGTTTAAAACTTCCATTCAATTAAAGCAAGATATTTATCAGTACTACAGTAAAGTAGAGCATATGACTGCCATTCTCATAGCATAGTCAAAAGGTAAACAAAACAGTTCTAGTGTATAAAAATTAAATAAAAATAGTTAATAAGTATAAAGATTTAAAGTCACAAGACTGACATGCATGTATTTTCTTTTTATACAATGCACAAGAATAACACACGGTTAACAGCAAATATAAATAATGTAAATATAAACATGTGTTAGTTAAGCTAATATCTATTTGTTTTTTATAATTTTTTATAATTGTATAGTAATACCACACCAGTTAAAGTTCTGAATTTTAAAAAGAAATAAAATCACGGATGGAATTAGTCAAACAGTCTTTGTAAAATGAATGGCAGAGCAGTTAAATAAATAAAAAAAATACTGAAATCAAAAGTTAAAAAATTTGTAAGCTAATTGTAAAATAATGTTTAGTTTGCATAGTTATGCAAATCACGAATATAATACTAAGTGTTTTATAACTGCATTTTACTAACAGATGATTAAAGGAAAAATGCTAAAAGGGTTATCTGAAATGTGAGCTCAGACCTTCCTAGACTGGATGAATAGTTACAGGAAATGTTGAGCAGATAAGATACAAAAACAAGACTAATTGCCAAACAAGTGGCTTGAGTTTTTCTAAAAACTTATTGTTATTAAAACATAATTGTTAAAATGTTCACATGCAACATTATTTGGTAAATGTAATACAATATCACAGTTGTGCATATATGTCACTGATAAAAGTAAAAAAACTCAGTTACATCAAGTATAGCCAGCAGATGGGCTATAGTATGCATACAGTTCAAACCAATTATACAGGAAGGTACAAATAACTACTTTTAAAAGTAGACAGCAAAGGTAACAGAAAAGAAAACAGCCAAAAATGATCAAAGCAGACAAAGATCTATAGTTTAATAACCAAGTAAAGCAAAAGTATAACCAAAGTGCTGGGCTGACATACATTATACAGCAAATAAACAATAGTGCAATACTACAGGGGGAGGGGCACTTTCTCAGTTGTACACTGACTGTTTGAACAGTATTGCAAAAGGGTCTAAGAAATAATACTTTTTTAGGGGGAGAGAAAAACAGGTATTAGTGCATTAGAAATATTGCTAAACAGATTAAACCTGACAGGATAAGATATTTTGCAAGATGCTAATAGCTATCATGCTAGTTATTAGTATGAAATTGTATTTACAACCTGTTAAACTGTAAAGCTATAAAAGAGATGACTTAAAATTGCTTTATTAAAGCTATACAAGAGAGAGAGTAAAGATATGTAAAAATTGAGCAAAAAAGGTCACTATTTTTGAATACATTTTTGGCAAGACAACGTTGGTATGCAAAAGCATAAATGTTTCTAATTGCTGGGTATGTAGTTGCCTTTGTTGCCAGTTCCACTAGATATTTCTAAAGAGACATAATTTTCCAAGATTTTGCTTAATATTAATGTTATTAAATGTATAAGACTGGACTAAATGTACTTTACAGTCTTTGTATGTACAAATGCAGATGAATTCAGTACAAATGAAATTAATGTCTACCAATGAATATGTGTAGAAACAAAATGGGTCCACGGTACCTACTAGATTGAAATGCATAAATAGCAAACAGTCTGAGTAAATACATACTGCACAGGATACATTGTAATACGTTCAAAAGTAATTTGTCAAGTTGTAATATTATAGCTGGTTTCAAGTTGCAGATTTATCATTGTTTTTTTGGACCATCATTTTATCTGTACTGGTATTGGTTACCCCAGCTAGAGAAAAAAGTATATTAAAATATTGTATTCATACAGCTAATGGACTAATATGTAAACAGCATTTTTCAGTGTATATTTCACTGTCATTAAAGTTTATGGGCAGTTCAGAAATATAACCACAATGTTATGGTTAAAATGACATTGAAACGGTATATTTTCAGCAGTGTATAAATGCTTGCAGTAGCACATGGTTCTTGTCTCTTATAGTTAATTCAACAGTTGCAAAGAGTTAATGGAACAGTTCTAAGTCATAAATTAAATTCTGTGATTGCAAACAAAAAATAAATTAATCAAGTTAAAAAATAAAATGAAAGCAGACACAGCTCATTACTGATGAAATATTTTCACAGAATGGTCTGCAAAAGAAAAAGTTGTTAAATACATTCAGTTTTGGTAGTAATACTTAATATTATTGTATTAACTGTGTAAAATTGCATTTTGACTTGTATCAAAAAAAAAAACTAAAGGTTTTGTTTCCTAATGTGTTTTCTAATAAAAAAAATACATATCAGTATAAAGTGTTTTGAGTATGTTTTAAAAAAGAGGGAATTGTTAGTGATTATGAATATAAGGTTGAAATTAATTCTGCTACAAATATATGTAAGATAAAGAATAAAATAAAAAGTGTGCTTTAATGTAGGAATATAGCTTAGCAATTTAAAAATGGCATTCATATTGTATGACATAGCTCTGGCTGAAATAAGTGAAAAACAAAGAATGAACGCAATATATTTCCTGAGCAGTTTGTTTCCTTTCAGACTGCTGACAATGGACATGTTTTTATAGTATGTGCTTTCTTCAAGATACATGTTTGTCACAGTATTACGAAAAGCTTGATGTCATTCCTCAGAGATAAATGGACATGGCTTTTTATAGAATCATCAGAAAAAAGCCTCGAAAAGCAATTTTGGAAAACAAGTATTATATGCTTTTCTCATGTTTGCAGAACAGTTTACAAATATCCATTAACACACAGGAACAGCAGCAGAACAGCTTGTACAGATGTTTCCTTTCAGATTTCTGTTAATGGCATCCTCACATCAGCAAAACTGCTTACAAGTTTATCACAAAAGGACAATAGAATGGACATTACGTGACTTCCCACAGAAGGCCAAAAAAATACCAATAGGAAATAACAAAATCTATGTGCGTGACTAGCACTCTATATAACACCTGTAGTAATTCAGTTATATGAGAGAGGGACAGAGAGAGGTATTTTGGTAGAAACACACTTGTTTCAAGGTATTGTATGGAGAAAGGAAAGTCATCATCTATACTGCTTGTGAAGAAAAACTTTGTAAATATATGCTACAAACTAACAAAGTAGTACATGTGGTTTGTTTATAAAAAGCTATTTATTGGTTACTGCCCTTAAAGTCAGATGCTGCATCAGTGTATATTCTGCAAGTTTCTGTGGTTAACAGACTATGATAATTAGACTTTGATTTCAGCAGTAAACAGCCAACAAGACTTTGTGTCTTAAGAAGACTTTGGTTCCAGCACAACATAGAAGCAGCACACACATAAAATAAAAGTTTCAATGCTAAGGTTGGTGTATAGGGTAGTGCACCACATCATTAGTGTACACCTACAACAGATGGAGAGGCTGATCTCCCTCATGTTCCATAGGAGGAGATGTCAAGCACTCCAGCAGCCACTGCAGTAAGGGGACAGTGATGACAGGCCTGCAGGTGAGAAACAGATTTTCACTGTTCCCTTGTTTGATGGGAATGAGCTTGTGTTGTTCCCTCCCTCATCCCAATCATGGTGTCCCCCAACTTTTTGTGTGCCTCACCAACCCTGTGTCTTGCCTTGTTTGTCCTGTTTGTTTGCAATTGCTTCCTCACCTACCCAACTTACCTGACCCTGAAATACCAATGTCCCTTACACAGCATTCCTTTCTTACTAAATTAAAAAAGGGCACCTGTTTCACAAAAAAAAAATCATCCCATTCATAGTTCTCCATTTCACACAGAGGTCTTCTCGACACACTTTATTTGGTCTCATTGACTGTACAACATGAATGCATTATTGTTAGCCCTCTTTGTGGAGGTGCTAGTCCAAATTCAGCTAATGTTCTGTACATATTTTCATTTTACACTGTTGAAAAAATGAATAGCTATGTTTTTTCTTCCCTTCTTCCTGTACATTCTTATATTGCTTTCCCTTTGTTCTTTCTCCACTTGCCCCCCCCCCCCCATTTCACTACTTTCCTATTGTAATACCTATAATCTGGTCAAAAAATGAAATAAATCACACATAACACACAAATACCAATAAATAAATAAATAAATAAATAAATAAAACAATGGAGCTCATCACTTTGTGGTCTTTATGTTTGTGCAGAGTTTGGCATCATGTACCAATGTCAAGCGATGGTGAACAGCTCTTTCTTGGTGCAGTTACCTCTGTGCGATGCTGCTTAACTATGGTACACTGTGTTAACACACAGTAACACATGGTGAATGCAGTGTAAAGTGTATTACATATGACTGGATTTGAACCCTATACCATATGGGCTCAAAATGAAATGTGTCAATGTATTTACACCTGCTGCAACAAAGTCAGCTAAGCAGCAGGTGTGTTTCATACCATCAGTACTGAGAACTCATAGAATTTTAGCATTGAGGCTCACATTTTTGCACTGCTTAACTATGCACAAACAGGGAAAGCAGTAGTAATGCATATCTCACATGTGCAAACACTTTGCCAACCATCACTCAAACCTGCTGCTCAGTGGTGTGCTTTGCAAAGTGGACAATAGCATGTATTACTTCTGTTTACTGTCCATTTAGTGTTAATGAAATGAAACTACATGAGGAAACAGAAAAAAATGCTATATCTAAGAAAATATCACATATTTACAATCCAGCCATTTGTTACCTCCCCCCATGCACTCCAGTACTTGACGTAATGTGGACACATGTTTGCATATAGATTGTACAGCTGTCACTTAAAGTATACCTGCACATTGCAACACAATCACCAAATACTACACATTACACACTCATCAATCTAGTAACATGCAGAACTTGAAATACCTTAATAGTCGAATGTGCCTACACATCCATTTTATGCAGACCTCCCAACATCTTCTCTCCGACATCCATTGCTGATGTCATCCAACATAAGTTGTCCTGCAGCCCTATAAAAGTAAGACTTGTGCTGTAGTGATTGTGTAAAGTACTGAGTTCTCTAGTCTGTATACTTAGATAGGTAGGGGTACTGTTCTTACTGCAGTCAACTAGGAGGTATGTATGTGTCTATTTATTCAGACAAACATAAGTATGTATCCTACAGTTACCACTCCAATCCCATGGATTGTCAGTATTTTAACACTTACACATGCTTACACATTTTATTTATTTATTTATTTTACATTTGTTTACTGGGATTGTCCACTGAGACAAGAATAATTAGCCCCTTTTCAGTGGAGGCTGGAGGAGAAAAGCTCCAACAATTAACAACACAAACAATAAAAATGTCAAAAATGAAAATAGTATAGAATGGGTACACATAACCTTAGCCTGTAAAACTTACTAGTAATAGTACAATAATATATACACAAATGTTTGAAGAAATACTCATACAAAGTAAGAAAAAGAAGAAAAACAAAAAGTAGGAAACATATCAAAACAGCAAATAATTGCAAGAGTTTTCTTGAATAACTATTGATAAGATTTTCAGGTAAGTAGGTAAGATAGTTCAGGATTAGATCTGGAGTGAAAAAACATAAGCCAACCAAATAGGGTCTAGCAAGTGGTCAATAAGGTAACTGTTAGCAGCAGTAGTAGCACTGATAGTAGATTTGACATGGAAATTGTACTTCTGGAAAAGAAAGATTGCAAGACTGAGTAAAGTGAATGATGTGAGCTTAAAGAGGTACAGCACAGGTGAGTGAAATTAATAAGTCAGAAGTAGCAAATTAAAAAAGTGGGTGAAAGTAATATTGTAGAAGCATTGTTGGGAAATAGAGGCCCTAGAGTAATTGTCAGAGCAGATTGGTTATAGACTGACAGAAGTATTAAAGAAAAAAAAAAAGTAAAAACTGAGGAATAGTTTGAAAGTGGAGAGGGTGAGAGGGGAGGGGAGGGAAAGGTAGGCTAGGTAAGTTTAAGTGAGGGGATTAAAGCAGAAAGCAAGAGGGGGAATTTTGGAGAAGGAATTAGAGAGAATGTTTGAGAAACTGGGTAAAAAAAGGGCTAGTAGAGAAGGGATTGCTCATCCAGGGTTGGTGCAAGAGCATAGTCATTTATTTGTAAGGTGTTCTTTCAGAAGTGTTTTAAACTTTAATGCATTGTTAGTGTTAGTGATTGGGGTATGGCATTCAAGATTTTGGATATCTTGTTTGATATGAGGGCATCACCATGGTAACTGTTGGATTTAGTTACTTCTAGAAGTAGTTTGTTGGTTGTTCTTAGGGATCTCTTGGTGCTATAGGGCTGAATCAGGTCTTTTATGGCTGTGCAGTTGCTAGGGTGGAGAAAGACATTGTGTTTGAGGTTTAGTTGGTTGAATGTTAGTAGGTTTGGAAGTTTCAGCCAATTTAGTTGGTGTATTGAATTACAATAATGTGATCTGTAGGAGAGGCCAGTGGCAAATTTTGCTATTTTGTTATAACAATATTCCATCTTATTTATGTCTGTTTTCCTAAGATTAATGAGTACAGGTGAAGCATACAGCAGGGAGGAGAGTAAGTGTGTGTTGGCTATGGATTTTTTGGTGGCATTAGTGAAGAAAGGTTTGACTCTACAGAGTTACCCTAGTTTAATGTGTACCTTTTTGATGGTAGTAGCTATGTGTTTATCAAATCTGAGATTGTTATCCATAGCAACACCAAAGAGTTTGATGTGCTTGACAGGCTCAATTTTAGCTCTGTTGGTAGAGTGGATGATGAAGGTAGGATGTAGAGAGTGATATTTTTTTGTTGGTGAAGAGCATGAGTTTAGTTTTATTGGGGTTCCAGATAAGTTGGCAGTCAGAGAGGAAATTTTCGATATCAATGAAGGCTTTTTGAGTAGTGTTAAATTAATAAGAAACTGGCAGAAGTGACCAGACTAACAAACATACTGCTGTATCCATTAGTATTTATTTGTACTTTTACAAATTCTTGCCAAGCAGTTAAACTGTCAGAGTTATTTAAATTATATTATAACACAGATAGGACAAAAGTCTTTCTTCTGATTCTCATGATACGGATTGATGCACACTCAGTCAGAATGTCGCTGAAGAAGAGAGAATAATGTCCAGTTTATATACCCTTTTCAAAGGGCAACCAATGTTATTTTTAATGTCCTTGTGGTCTGCATGACTGATTTCTGTTCTTCATTCCCATAACTGAAAACTTTCCAAAAAAGTTCCCTGTAGAAAAAACTTCCTTGTTATTATAACAGGATGCCATTTAGCCCACAGTATGCATTTACAGTAAAAGCTAACTAAAGTAAGTATTTACAGTAAATGTTAACTAAGCATGTTTCATTCTTACAGGTGTCTGACCTTTAAGTGCTTACTTTCAATTTTGCATTTCATGCCTGCTTAAGCACTTGTTTATTTTTAATTTCTGCCTTTTAGCCTTGCAGTTTCTTGCTCTTTTAGAAGGATACATTTATTTCAAACCTTATCAAGTTAGACCTTGCTTTATAAAACACAAGTATTTTCCTTTTGCATTTCAGCATACATTCAATTGCTTTGGGGAAAAATATTTAACTTTATATAATCTCTATCAAGTAGTTTGAAGCAGTTCAGGAAAAGAGCATATAAGCAAGGAGCCATCTGCATATTGGACTATGTATGCATGACTGGAAGCCAAGTGAAGTTTATTTGTGAAAATGATAAATAGTAGAGGACCAAGTGTGGATCCTTGGGGAACACCAATAAAGAAGGGTAGAAGAGGGGAGAGTTCATCTTGCCATGTTACTGCTTGTTGTGTGTCAGGCAGATAGTTTTTAAACTGGTGAAGGGCCATTAGGGAAAGGTTTAAGGAGCAAGCTCATAAAGTAGTTTCTGATGAGAGATGGTATTGAAAGCTTTCGACATATCGAGAACGATGGAGGATGCAAGTTGTCCAGAATTTTGGATTTGATTGACTCAATTGGTAAAGCTGACAAGTGCAGTAGTGGTGCTGTGTTTGGTTCTAAACCCATGCTGAGATGAGGATTGGAGATTATTTTTTGTTAGGTAATCAAGTAGTTGTGAGTGGATGCATTTTTCAAGGATTTTTGTTAAAGGGTAAACTATGGCTATTGGACAGTAGTTAATGAAATCTGCAGATATTCTACCTGTATGTAGAGGTATGATGTAAGAAACTTTCCACAGCTTAGGAATATACTGTTTTTTATAGATTAGTTTATAAGGATGGATATGGGGAAGGTGATAGCTGCTGGTGCTAATTTAAGGAATTCATTAGGGAACTGGTCAGCTGCAAGAGATGATGGCTTTAGTTTAGCCAGGAGTGTCTTTATATCATATTAGTTTGGGCTGGTTTTATTAAGAATGAATTTAGGTCATCTGGTATATGGATAGTGAAGAAGAAGATTCTATTTTATTAGTGATAGGATGGAATTGATAAAATAAGAGTTTAACTGGGTAGCTATTTTTAGGGAAGTTTCTGTTGTGGATGGGGTTGGAGTGCAAGTGTGGCCTGGTTTTAGTAAGTGGTTGATGGCTTTCCAAAATTTCTGTGGTTGTTGTGGTATTTATTTTGCAGATTAGTGTGGAAAGTTTTTTGTCCTATCTAATTTGCTTTTTAACAAGGTTGCGCATTTGGCAATATTGTAGGAGGAATGTTGCTTTTTTTTATTCTTGGTACTGGTTTTGTATCTTAATTTTAGGAGTTTTATGGTTTCTTTGGAAAGCCAAGGTGTTAGTTTGGATTTAATATGTATTTTTCTAATGGGGCTATGCTGTTAAGGATATGGATGAATTTGTCATTGAAGTACTGTACGGCTGTGTCTAGGGGACGGTGTTTCAGTGGGGTCCAGTTCCAGTTTTGTAGGAGGATTTTAAAGATATCTGGAAAGAAGTGTTTCTTACTGTGAATGTATTTGTAGACAAAGTTGTTGAAGGTGGTGTTGTGCTACATGTATACATAAGTGGGTAGTTGGTCACTTAGGTTGTCAGCGAGACAACCATGTTGGCCGTAAAGGGAGTGTTAATTTGTGAGTACCCAGTCTAGTATTGAATGTTTATTACTGTGTTTGTCCACCCTTGTGGGGTTGGAATTAGTTTTGAGAATCCATGTATGTTTACAAAACTGGTGGGATTGTTGGAGGAGATGGTTGCCCAGTCAATAAGTCACCTAATATTAAGGTTTCCAGAGTGTAAGATGTAGAACATCAGTGGGTCTTCAGTGGTGGAACGTTTACTGCCAGGGGGAATGTAAATGGCTATAATAATGATGTGCTTGCTGTGGTTAACTTGGAGGCGGGAGATTAGAATTTCACAATAGTTGGGGTTGGATGGGTTGTTGGCCAATCTCTCAATTTTGAGGTTTTCTTTATAGATTATGGCAATACCAGCACCTTTTTTTATTGATTCTATCATGTACCTACCACATAAGCCCTCAATATTCAAAGGTGGTCTCCCAATCCCCTCCTCTTTCAGTAATTTCTACTTTTTCTATCACCCAAAACTTAAAATTGGCTTGTGCACAGTTTAGTATATGTTTATATAGGTTATTCATTTCTTTTTGCTTGTTTATTTCATGTAAATGTTCATATATTCTTTGTTTTAATTTTCTTTCAGTTTTCCCTATGTAGTATAATAAATATTCCGTGCAGTAAACCACATATACTACCAGTTTTGTGTAACAGCTGTAATATCCATTAGCTGTTAATTTCCTTTGTCTTTCACCTATATATATAGTTCTACCTTATTTTCAATGTACGGGTATTGGGGGAACATACCACTTCTAAAGGTATCTAATCTTTGTCCTGTTTGATTATGATACCTATTTTAAGTTTTTGGTGATAGAAAAAGTGGAAGTTCCTGAAAGAGGAGAGGATTGGGAGACCACCCTTGAATATCGAGAGCTTATGTGGCAGTTAACTTTGGATGTCTGTACTTTACCTGGTTTAAATTAACATTATTCCATTGTCCCTGCTTTAAAAAGGAAAGCCTTAAAACATTGAATGTAATTACAGTTTCTTTACATTGTACAATAAGGTTTATAACAAACAAAATTTTAAGTTTACATTTTATATTGTTATTGTTTTCATTTTTAAACAATTTGGTGTAAAATTACTACTTAATTGGGTAATTGCAAAATTGTTAGATAATTAATGAAGGTATTTAACTTGTGATTTTAGAGTGAAGTGTTATTCTGATGAAGTTCCCTGTGAGGAATGAAAGTGCTTAATCTTGATGATTTTTGAATTTTTTGTACATTAAATGGATTTGGATTTAAAATCCTGTAGGAGTCTTGGTACTGGATACTTCTATTGTATTGTGTCAGTCTTTATTGGATCCAGCAAGCTGTGCTGAGCTTTTGGTGGTTCATGCAGGACTCCCAACATCCAGTGCTGATATCATCCACTATAAGTTGTCCTGCAGCCTTGTAAAAGTCAGCCTTGTGCCATGGAACTTGCATAAAGTACTGAGTTCTCGAGTTTGTGTATTTGTACTTAGATAGGTAGGGGTTCTCTTCTCACTGCAGTCAACTTGGTGGTGTGTCTATCTAGTCAGAGGAGCATAAGTGTGTATCCTACAGTTACCACTCTAATCCCACGGATTGCCAGTAATTTGACACTTGCACATGCCTACACATCCATTTCATGCAGGCTACCCAACATCTTCTCGTCAACATCCAATGTTGATGTCATCTGATATATGTTGTCCTGCAGCCTTGTAACAGTCAGACTTGTTCCATGGCACTTGCATAAAGTATTGATTTTTTTAGTCTGTGTACTTAGACAGGTAGGGATTGTGTTCTCACTGCAGTCAACTGGGAGATGTATGTGTGTGTCTATCTAGTCAGAGATGATGAGCATACGTGTCTATCCTACAGTTGCCACTCCAATCCCATAGATTGCCAATATTTTGACACTTGCACATGACTACACATCCATTTTATGCAGGCCTCCAAGCATCTTCTCTCCAACATCCAGTGCTGATGTCATCCACTATAAGTTGTTCTGCAGCCTTGTAAAAGTCAGACTTGTGCCACGGAGCTTGCATAAAGTACTAAGTTCTCTAGTCTATGTACCTTAGACAGGTAGGGGTTCTGATCTCAATGCAGTCTACTGGGAGGTGTGTGGTGTGTGTGTGTGTGTGGGGGAGGGCATGCATGTGCACACATGCATGTGTGCTTGTGTTTGTGCACTTGCTTGACAATACAGACAGCATTTTACACCAGCAAGTGGGGCACTGCTATTAGCATTTTTACTCACCAAACACTGCTAATGTCATCATCTATAAACTGTTGTCTGACACTCTCCAAGTCAGACTTCAGCTGTGGTTCTTAACTTAAATACAGAGTTCTCTAGTTGGTATACTTAGGTAGGGGTGCTGTTCTTATTGCAGTCAACTGGAATGTGTGTGTGTTTGCACACTTGATTGACATTGCAGAGATAATTTTACGCCAGCATGTGGGACACTGCTATTAACATTTTCTCCTCACCAGACACTATTAATGTCATCACCTATAAACTGTTGTCTGACACTCTCCAAGTCATCAATAAAAGCAAAAAGCAGAATACCTCATGGCAAATGGGAGACCTACCACAGAAAAACAAAAACAGAATAAAAATGTAGGTCAACCACCACAGCAATAAAAAGAAAAACTTTAATGGTAAATGCATTCATTGGGCTACAGCTTCTTAAGACCAAATGAGACAACAAAAAGCAAAATTAATATAAATACAGCCAATCAACCAATAAAAACACTAAAACAGCATTAAAAAATGCCAATAAAATAGGGAATGACTAGATTAATTCCCATCTCCCCTTCAAAACAGGTTTAAGGCTGTAGTTCAATCCAGGCATTATGTGTGCTTGAAGAGCTACAATTAATATAAGCTCTTCTCTCTCATTATAGTTATTAAAATCACCACCCCTTATAATCGGTGAAAGCAACTGCAAAGCTCTAAAACTAAACTTACTATGCCTAGGGCTGAAAGAGGCATGACTTACTAATGCATTAGTCAGCACAGAATTACGAATGTTACTAGTGTGTTCCAAACTACATTCCCTAAGTTGACATGTGGTCTTACCCATATAGAAACAGGAACATGTCCATCAAGTCTTTATGTTGTACTTGAGCTGTGGTGCTTGCCTTAAATCCAGAGTTTGCTAGTCGGTGTACTTAGGTTGGGGTCCTGTTCTCATTGCAGTCAACAGGAATGTGTGTGTGTTTGTGGTCTTGCTTGACATTGCAGATAGCATTTTATACCAATATTTGGGACACTGCTATTAACATTTTCTCCTCACCAGACACTGCTGATCTCAACCCCTATAAACTGTTGTCTGACACTCTGTAACTCAGACTTAAACTGTAGCAGTTGACTTAAAAACAAAGTTTCCTAGTCAATCTACTTAAATTAGTAGGAGTTCTGTTCTCACTGCAGTCATCTGGAGTGTGTGTGTTTCTGCACTTGCTTGACATTAGAGAGAGCATTTTACACCAGCATGTGGGACACTGCTAGTACCATCTTCCTCTCCCCAGACTCTGCTACTGTTATCAGCTATGGCTGATTTGTGGATGTGCAGCATTCCCATCAGGGCAGGGTCAGAGACTGCCTGTAAGCCAGCCACAAGTCACCTCATCCTATACTATACAGATTACAGTGACAGGGCTTTCAGTCTATCCGCATATGTCATGGCATGTTTTGTAGGCCCTATGTTTTCTCGATGAGAAATCCCTGTGGTCTCTCCAGCTGTTGCAGGTATCCACTGAAATACACACAAAATGTAGCATTATACTCTATTTGTGTTTTGATGAGGTTGCAGTGTTGTCATATCATCCTCAGATCTGGATATGATGGCCTGCTTATCAAGGCATGACATAGCCTTTCCATACCACTGCGGATCTTGGTGGTCGAAGTTCAGATTGCTATCTACATGTGTTCCCAGGTAATACACCACTGGGTCTCAGCAAAGAGGGAGTGTTGTCAATTCTGTAGTTAGTAGGGAATTCTACTTTGCAGAAGGCCAACATATAGACACATTTTGTTTATTTGTAGAACATGTCTGTGTTAGCCTTTCTTGTAGTATGTTATCTTCATTGGTGGACTCAATGATTGAACCAATATACAAGAATCAGCAAACTTGATAAGCCAAAGGCTGTATACTTTAGCCTGAACTGTCAAGAAATAGATTCCAAAGAGTAAAGGAAGGACTAAGCACAAATGCTTGGGGTGTGTCAGTGGTAACAGCTCTACTGGAAGAGATTCATTCACCAACTTTTGCAATATGTGTTCTGTCGGTGAGCCAATTGGTTAACCATCTAGTGACATAAGTGTTAATCCCAAGCTGGGACAGTTTCTCAATGACACCTGGGTGGGGGATTGTGTCCAAACCCTAGGCCAGATCAAGACAGGCAGTATGCACTGCTTTACCTGCATCCAGGCCTATCCCACAAAATCAATGGGCTATGACAACTTCATAACTCAGAACATACATCTACCTGGCACAGTTGGATACACATTTCAACACACCTTCCACGTGGACTATGTTCCCATTGAAGGATGTACATTAACATGCATTTATCTGAGTTGGGGGGACAGCACCTGAATCATGCATGTATAGACACATCCTGACTCTCCTCATCTGTGAGATAGACTGACATGTCATCATGGACTATTTCTAAATGGGCACTAGTAATATCTCAGCTGTGTGTAACAGATATGTTTAAGTTGTTAATATTACATCCATGTCTGTTACACTGTTACATTTGTTAGATGTCCACAAAGAGGTCATCAAGGGCATGTGTGATGACAACACTATCATCCTGTGGAACTTGACTGGGCCTAGGCATTTGATACAAATCCACACTGAATTCAGTCATCATTGTGAGATGTGGCCATAAACACCTATATCACCAAGTGGGTGAACCACTGGATGATATATGTGGCATGTGTATGTTGAAATGGGTGAAGTGACCTATATCTTGGGTCCAGTGATCAGGTCTGTACATCAGGGCTGTCTGCTAGCCCCTTTCCTGTCCATTATTTAAGTCACAGACATCAAGAATGACATATACACATAATGTGTCCAAAGAACTGTCTGGCGGACTACAGACTGTGAGCAATCATTGACTCCAGCTGTGACATTAGTATAACATAGACAGTATCAACACACACTAAAGATTGCTGCCACAGCCATGACAACACATATGATGAAACAAAAAACATGAGGGATTTGTTACATTATGAAACCAAACACACAACCCAAGGAAACCGTAGACATCACACCATATAAGCAGACTAATTGGTATGTGACCTGTGTCCTGAGGTAGATGGTGTGTGAAATGTCCACCAGCATGTGGCCACAGTGGAGACTACTTCTTTGTATGTAACAAAAGTACTGAATATGTGTAAGACACCCACATCACAGGCCATAAAACCTGCATATTGTGGATTGAGCCATGTATACATACATGCATATATATATATACATATATATATATATATATATATATATATATATATATATATATATATACCATCCCCACCAATCATAATGTCATAATGTCACATGCAGGTATAGCAGTGCCCCTCCTAGCACCTCCAGCAGATGTTACAGGGTCAGGACAGTGCACTTGATTACCCTAATCAATTGCTGGCATGTCATAATAGTTGTACAAGTGTGTTGGTGCAGAACCATCTATGATCACTCAGAATCACATATGTTGTGTCAGAGACATGGGATTACTGGTGGTATTATTCTGATATTGTCCATGATTGTGCATGCTTCTTTTACTGTTGTCCATGAGCCTGTAATGGTGTCCCACTTGTTGTAGATCTCTGTTGACATAGCAATCATATTCAGGCATATCAGTTTGCACAGCTTAACAATATGTACCCAACCCCAGTTGTATATAACATCCCTGACAGATGTCCTCTCCATTGTTCATGTCAGGATACTTATCTCACAAAGACATCTTCTCCATTGTTTTGTCACCTTGTCTGACAGTCACATAATACACATTTTCACTGTGCAGTCCATACTTTATCATGTCAATATGTGATTAGTCTTCCTGCTACAACTGTCTTCCATTACATGCCCTCATCTGCTGTACATTACAAAGTTTCACCTGTCCTGTTCCCCTGTGTTCATTCTTACAATCCATCTATTTGTCCCTATTCAATACACACACTTCCCTTGACTGTTTATTTTGAATGTCAGTCCATGTACCCTTACAGATCATTTGCACAACTTTTGTACAGAATGCCTGGAATGGAATTTCACAATACTCTGCACTGTATACACTGTCCTGTACTGTGTTTGGACCATATTCATTACTATATGATAAACCCTGGTAATTATTGTGGCATTCTGTACAATTCTGCTAACCTAGTTTGCTCTAGGGTAAACACCTTTGCTATTCATGTTGCTTTACATGGTTTCCTGGACAATAACACTGTTGTGAGCCACAAAACCATGCTTGTTTACATTTAAATTCGGTGCACGGCATGAATATATAATTACCGCTGCTGCTCACAGTGGAAACACATAAAGTCCATGTAGGCTTTACGCGAAGTCTACACAGAGCTTATTGAGTTCCACTGAGAGTCTTAATGTCTGTAGTCTTCTTTCAAAGGGAATGACTGACATTTCCTTCAGTGTCATTCCATTCCATTCAGAAGCACTCGTGTTCAGTTTTACTCAACTACCTTCACTGATGCTGTCTCACAGTACTTCATGGTACGTTTGTTCTGGAATGTTAAGCACACATCTGTTTACCTATATTTGTGACTACTATCTAGGGTGCTCTTCCTTTGTACTAGATCACTGACTTTTGATATGCACATGCTTATTCCAAGGCATCATCCTCACATGACTAATGACTTGTATGTTAGCATTTAAGTTGAGTTAAGTTGTGGCCACTGCAGAATATATAATTAAATGTGCCCCCGGATTCATGAAGCTCGGCGCAAGGCCAGTGTAAGGCCTGCGCCGGCCATGTAGTGTATAAATGGTGTAGTAGCACCATATGCATATTAATGAAGGTGCGCCACTCCCACATCCACGTGCATAGGACACGTGCGCGAGTGCATGGGGCATTACTAAGCTGCGCCCGGAGGCGTGTCAATGTCGGCTGGCGATGAGCAACCTAAACTGTTGAATATTATAGCCTGCCTGCAATAGTAATCGCACCTATCAGTGTTCGTGGATAATGAAATGTATGCAAAGCATGCAAGACAGTTCCGGGCCACACAAAATGGAGAACCAAACAGACATGCACACAACACAATATGAGTTTCTGTCCATGGAACAAATGATATTTCAAATCGTGTGTCTGTAATGTACTGCACTGTCAGAAGTTATACCCAGTGGAAGTGAAGCGCATCATGTCAGCGCGCCGCCAATACACACGTCTAGCCCCATGGGCATGGTCACCAGCAGTCTCACAGTGGTAGTGATAGTACACAGCTGGGCAGTTGTGGCTATATAACAACCATAAAGAAACCTGACAGTCCAAATTGTATACCAAACACACACAAACATATGTATATTAAAATGTGCTATACACATGAACGTAACCGTCACATACACATAGGATGCCATATGCGGAACCGGAATATCCAAAAGCAGAACCCATGCATGCAAATGCAAAACGCAACAACCCCTGTATAGCACATAACCCGCACCCATGTCTGAATGTCCACCAAATCCAGCTACCAGCCTTGCGCATCTGTACACCTACACATAGCGAGTATTCCCCATACGTAGTAGGAAGTATCGTCCTAGGCAGTGTCAGGATTGCAAATATGTATCCCACATTTGTAAACATCCCATCACAGGTACGTAAATTCAAATTCCCGCGCATTAATGTTCCGGAAAAATGTGTGTACATCCCACGTGGGATAAGTAACCTGTTGAAACCTCAGAGTTGTTTACATGCCACGGTGTCCATTACTGTACACATCTGGACAAAACATGTATGTGTAGTCATGGTACTGTTCAGTTTCTACACAGACATGCAAAACATACTACGCAGGATGTAACAGCTGTCCACCATGCAGGTCACCCCACTAGGGTTGCCACCTGTTCAGATGGCCAAGGTGGAACATCCCTTGTAGAAATGTGAGAATCTGCAGGATAAAACATACCCCCAGCCAGTGCAAAGGACAGAATTACACGTGTATGCCAAGATAAAAGCTTATTCCATAGCATTTGAATAGCTTATGCTATCCCAAATAATAGTTATGTGTACCAGATACAAAATACCTGTATCATGCAACTAGTAAAAAAAATAAGAAATATATTATTGTCTTAAAATCACAGGACAGTTGCCATGTCTTAGGTGTCGTCGCAGGACACAACTGTCCAAAGTGGAACCTCCCCTCGCAAAGAGGAACAAGTGGTAACCCTACTCCCCACTGAATTATCGACAGTATATATTCAACTCAATCACATACCGGCACCACCTCCCAACCTATTACAGCAACAAAACCTGGACAAAGCCTAAAAGGATGGGTGGACAAATAAGGACAGATGTAATTACTGCTCTCACAAACTTCGAAAGTTCACTGAATAATAGTATGTACATAAGCATGAAATGTTGTGAAGGATGTGGGGTAGTCCCCAGTATTACAGAGTTCCATACATTTATACTGTAACAAAGCGTCACATATGTTGACTGTACTACTGCATACCTGTAGTTAATTCATAGTTAAGTCATGTGCAAAATAATAACCCTCATAAGAATGAATACAGGAAATAGTCAAATGTGAATGGGACCACCACTCACCGTGGATTATGTATCGTAACCACCCCCACCCATATTATGTATTGCCAACATCTTTAGCTGCTGACAGGTGCCCAAACACCTGTGTTTGTAAACACAGATAAAATGTTTAAAATGGACAAATCCTATCCATGTGCTTTGTCTTACATTTGAACACGGTCAGGGCAGTTCCATTCACCAGGCAGACAAGCCTAAACCCAGATCACCACATGAACACCCTGACAATTAAAGACATGTATGTGTCAGGACTATAAGCCTTTGGGTTCTGAATATCCCTGCAGTGATTAAATATGCAGCTTGGGTCCAGAGCAGTAGGGAATAGGGAATGTGTAACATGTAGTACCGCATTTTTCCCAGCAGGAGAATGGATGCCTGTGACGTAAGTGAAGCGGTGAGGCATATGTTAATATAGCTATGTACTATGGGTATGCATATAAATGAGTCAGAACACCAAACGTATAGTGGTTACATCATCCGGCCAACGTGAATGCAGTCCCGGTTCAACTACGACTACAGCACATATAATGTTAAAGTGTAATGTATGCGTCTGTGCTGTACAGACATTTAAATATGTAAAGGTGAACGTGTGTTTTACATATGTCCATTAACCGGATTAGAGATATTTTACTGGTACTGTCACAAGTAATAAAGCCCACGTAAGCACAAAGACTTAGTAAACATATGTAACCCACAATAAGGATATGCATGTGCGCCTGCGCGTAACCCACAATAAGGAAAATGCAAGTGCGCCTGTGCGTGTGTAATCTGCTCACAGCATAGCAAATGAATGCTGGTTTCTACACGTAATGTCTATATATGGATATATACATTTGTGTATAGATATATATATCCACAGACTTAAACTAAATAAATATATGAAATAAATAAAGAATGTACATATATATATATATATATATATATATATATAAATATATATATATATATATAAAAATATATATATATATATATATATATATATATATATATATATATATATATATATATATATATATATATATATATATATATATATACATACATACATACACTCAAACACAACATCAATTGATATATACCTAACAAACATATGAACAAATGTCCTCATAGATATAACACATGTACATAAATAGGTTACACCATAGCTAGTATGGATACACATAACAGACATGCAATTAAGGTAAATACACTGCTGCTCTCAAAACTACTGCCCGGAAAGTATCAGTGTGCCAGATCTGTAAGTTCTACTCTGTAAACATGGATATAGGTGTCCTTTGCAGGATTCCAAAAATAGTGTATCTATAAATGCACAGCCCTGTAATGATTGCCGCAAAGAAGTGTAATCCGCAACTACAATATAGCTGTACATGCAACAGTAGCTTGTGCAAGTGTAATAACACATGGGTTGACAGAATGTAAGACATATGTACCGACATGCAGAGAGTGGATAGTGCTTAGAAGTGTCATCATAATTTATTATCGCTCACATTAAATATGTGTTATGACTACTGTGGAGGGGTGTCAGGTCTGGGAATCATGGGTATGCAATAATGGGCCTAGGTGCCTAGGTGTTGGTTGGCACAGATTTATGGGGTCCGCCACATGGGAGTGATTAATATACCTATGTGGGTATAGAAGACACCTCTAACTTCCTATAATGAAGAACCCATCTACCGGATATCGTGTAAACTATTGGGGGAAGACGTAGGGAGTTATATTAGTGTCGTGTAAGCAATTATCATGGACGCATACGCATTTAATAAGATGGTAACCATACCTCTCAATCAGAATAAGACATCTGGACAAAGGCATTTTAAAATAAGTACAAATAGGGAATATCTCAAATATTCCTCTTACAAAGTCAGAACATGGATAGAATAATGGATCAGTCAATAGTATGAATGTTTCGAGGGTTATTAATTGTAAATAACAAATGTCTGTCATTATTGTCTAACCCCACAGTCCCAAATGACTTCCCACTAAATTACCAGAAAGGCATTGCACAATATTATTAAAAAGGAACAAAATCAGACATCTAAGTTAGGGACATTTACCCAAAATTTGTACAGTTGAGAGGTATGAAGGTAACCCTGACCTAAATAAATGTACAGAACTAGTGCAATTAGGTGGACAGGTGTGAAGAAAGACGTGATGACAAATGACAAAACATGTATAAGTCAAAAGCATGTACCTCGACAAATCTGGATGAATACTAATGCCATGTGATAGTCAATGTGGAAGGTTAATAGAAACAACATAAATGTGTCCCTCAGGGTGCTATGCAGTGTCCCCGAGACAGTGTTTAGTCTCCCACACATGCATGTGAGTTCTGCCACTGATGGAAAGCGCAAATACCGGAAAACATATAAGGTAGATTTATTTATTTATTTATTTATTTTACATTTGTTGACCGGGCTAGTCCAGCTGGATAATTTCCATTTTCAGTGGAGGCCCGGGGAGAAAAGCTCCACAATTAAAACAAGGTTAAACATTTAAGCAACAATGCATACATTTTAGTGTAGTAGAAAATACAGCGAAAAAAAAAACAGGTAAAAAACAAATAGCCTAAGCTATATATTCATATTTTTTTTTTTTTTTTTTTTTTTTTAGAACAGTACAGTAATTTAGTCATTTGAAATAGCAGGGAAAGATAGTGATTTTTACGAGGGAGGTATGGCTGAAGAGAAGAAGTCATTTAGTCTGGATTGGTACAGGAGCAGAGCCAGAAGTTGTTAAGATGTAATAGAAGTTGTTTTTGAAAAGTTGAAAGGAGTCTAGTGAGGTAATGTGTGGGGAGGTTATTCCATATTTTCCTATGGAGTTTGAAAATAGACAGTTACCTGCTGAATTTGTAATTCTAGTTGTGGTGACTTGTATCTTTCGCAGATCAACTGTTTCAAGTTTTTGTAGGGAGTAAGGAGGTTACTGAGAGCTGGTGTTTTGTTGGTTGATAAAGAATGTTATGTGTAATTAAGAGTTGTTGATAGATAAGCTTGTTAGGTAGTTCTAACCATTGTAATTGTTTTAAGTTATTACAGTGGTGAGTTCTGTACTGGGATGCTGTGGCAAAACGGGCTATATTATGATAGGATGTAGTTAGTTTTTCAGGTTACCTTT
The DNA here is from genome assembly GCF_019279795.1 of Protopterus annectens. Taxonomy (NCBI): domain Eukaryota; kingdom Metazoa; phylum Chordata; order Ceratodontiformes; family Protopteridae; genus Protopterus; species Protopterus annectens. The sequence continues at coordinate 1,963,414,805 of NC_056735.1, forward strand.
AGAGAGATTGGTGTAAATAGAGGAAGCCTACAGTAGGGTGGAGATAAGATGTGATTGAGCTAAGGTGGTCCGTGCTTCTGGAGTAAGGAAGGGTTTTATTCTGTACAGTGAACCTATCTTTTATTTACTGCTTTTATAGTGTTATTGATATGACAATCATAGTTAAGATTATTATCAATAGTAACACCAAGCAGTTTGGTAGTAGAGTCTGGGGAGATAAGAGAATTGTCAGCTGCAGTAATAGTAAAATTTAGTTGAGGAGATTTGTGGGTAGGTGAGAATAGTAATAGTTTTGTTTTCTTGGAGTTGAGAAGGAGACATCTTTTGAGAACCATTGTTCAACGGTTGAAAAGGTAGATTGTGTGAGTGACTGGAGTTCAGATTGGTGGGAGCTGTACAGATGATGGTAGAATCATCTGCATATTGTATGCAGGTAGTGTTATGGATAGATGATTGAAGATCATTAATAAAGATAGAGAATAAGAGTGGGCCTAATATTGATCCTTGAGGTACTCCTAAGGAGATAGGTAGTAGAGCAGATAGAGAATTTTTCCAGAGTACTGCTTGTTGTCGGTTTTCAAGGTAGGATGAGAACCACGTTAAGGAGGAAAAATCCAAGGCAAGTGAGTTTAGTATGTGTAGAAGTTTATGGTTGACCATGTCGAAGGCTTTGACAGGTCTAGGAAAAAGAAGCAGTTAGTTTGTTATTATTACGTTACAGTTTATTGTGTTAGTAAAGGAAAGTAGTGCAGTGGTCGTACTATGTGAGGTCTAAATCCATGTTGAGTGTTTGCTAGTAGGTTATTTTGAAGGAGATGGTTAAGTAGTTGTTTGTGTATACATTTTCCATGATTTTAGCTAGTGGAGATAATAGTGCTATTGGTAGTTAGAGAGGTCAGTGGATTTGCCTCCTTTATGTAAGGGTATGATGTGTGATATCTTCCAGATTGCTGGAAAATCACTTTCTTTTATGGATCTGTTTATTAGGATCGAAACAGGGTAGGCTATAGCTTTTGCTGCTACCTGAAGGAATTCAGCAGGAAGCTTATCTGCTGAGGGGTAGTGGGTTTAAGTTTTGTAAGAGATTGTATGTAGGAGGTGGGTATGGGTTGAAGTTGAAGGGAAGGAATGACGTTGTTGGTGTTACTTAAGATCAGTTGGGAAGCATCAGGGATAAATGGCTTGCTAGTGTTTGTATGGAAGTAGTAAAGAAGCTATTGAAGTTATTGGCTATTAAAGAGGGATTATCAGGGTCTAGATTCTGTGGGTTAGGTGTTACTATTTTACCTGGGGTAAGTAGATGATTGATAGTAGACCAGAACCTTTTGGTTCTTTTTGTGGATTGCTGAAGTTCTACATAGTAGTTCTTTTGTCTGAAATAATAGCATTTTGGTTTTGTTTCTCAGCTCTCTAAAGGTTTGATAGTCTGTTGGGTTTCTAGAGGAGTGCCATTTCTTCCAAGATTTATTTTAAGCCTGATCTTTTGTTTAGTATTAGAGGTAAGCCAGGGTGCTGTTCTGGTCTTTATTCTAATGGTACGACTTGGGCATGGTGGTTTAGGATTGTAAGGAATGCTGAGTTGAAATATTCTATGGCTTTGTTGAGAGAGAGGTGCTTTAGAGGGTCCAATTGTATTGTGAGAGTTCTGTTTGAAATCTTTGGGGATTAAATTGTTTCTTTGAATATAGTGTTCTATGTGAGGTAGGTAAGTTTTGATGAGTTTTAGCTCTAATGACATATGTGAGGGAGTGATCGCTAAGGTCATCAGGAAGGATGCCAGTTTTGTAGCTTTGTGAGGGGAGTTTGTAAGAACCCAGTCTAAGGTGGTTTCTTTTGCTTGTTTTATTTATTCTAGTGGCACTATCAATTAGTTGTTTGAAACCAAAAGGTTTAAATGGGAAGTAGGGTTAGCATTGTTACAAGATTTCCAGTCAATGTTAAAGTCTCCAAGAAGTAGTGTTTCTTGGGGGAGGTAATTTGAGAGTTGTTCAAGAAGTTGTTCTAATGATGGGATATTATTTCCTGGAGGCAGATAAGCACAAATGATGTTTATTGATTTAGTAGTATTAATTTGAACTCTAGAGCAGATTATTTCGACATTATTGTTTTGGGTAAGAGCAAGGTCAAGAAGAGTAAGCTTCAGGTTAGATTTATATAGGATAGCTACTCCACCTCCTTTCTTGGAGGTGCGATCAAGTCTAACAATGTTATATCCAGGTGGGGTAATTTCAATATCTTTAATAGATGGTTTTAGCCAGGTTTCTGATAAGCATAGAATGTCAAAGTTGTATTTGACTAACTTTATTACAGATACTGCGTATATTTAGGTGGGCCAAGGATAGTATGTTTGTAGTTATAGTTGATGGAGGAAGGAGAGCTTTTATATGGTGACTGTGTGTTTCAGTAGTTGTAGGTTGAGGGCCTGGATTGGGGTGTATGTCACCGTCCTGAAGTAGATGGAGTAGTAGACCATAGTTTTTGGATATGTGTTTTAGAGATGTGTCAAATACTTTCTTTGATTTAGTTTTTAGTAGTTTACAATGAAATAGTCTATGGTATTTGGGAAGTAGATATATGGTTTGTGATGAGGTAGGTAAATAGGATGAAGGTAGGTATGTTGTAGGTGTACTAGTATGTTTTGAGGGAAGTGAGAGAGAAATAGTTAAGGAGTGTTCATAGGAGGTTAAGAAGTAGGTAGTAATGAGAAGGAATAATAGTAAGAAGGTGATAGGTAGATGATAGCAGAATATGTTTTGATCAGCACCTGTTGGCTTTTGTGAGGAACACAACACTCTGGGCGGGTGTGTCCTACAAAAGGAATGTAATGGCATCTGGCCTGTGATTTCTCCATATATTGTGTGTAGTGGTGTAATAAAATGACATATCTTGTATCAGAATCAGATACATGTTATAGGAAACAGTATCATCGACTATACCACTACAAGACAAATCTGAAGATATGAAAAGTGCTGAAGTAATCAGTTTAGTATTGACCGCAGGTATGTGTGGACTTGTCAAATGTCACAGCCGTACATATAGTCCCTATAGGGCTGTCACCTCTACAAATGATGAAAGTGGGAGGTGCTCTGTGTAAATGACAGACGTAGCAGGTCAAAACATACCTACAGCCATGCCTACCTCACAAATAGACATATTAGCACACATCAAAGCTTAGGCCAGGATTCAGGAAGCTTTGGTCGGTGTATGAGTAGAGTAAGAGTAGAGCAAGGCAAGATGTACACCGAGCTATTCAGCAATATCCTGTAGGGGCGTGTAACACAGCCCCTCAAACGAACGTTGCATGGACAATGTTAGGATATGCACATTGCCCCATTTGTAGGTGAAAGCTATGCAAATGATGTAAAATATGCGATACATGAAACAGTAAGCTGTCCGTGTAAGAGTAGAGGTATGTGCAGAAATGTACACGGATGTTAACCGAGTAATGTTCTGCAAGTAGCTAAATGGAGCAATGTCATCTGCAAATAAAGGATGGTTTAGTTGAAGAAGCATGCCAATGGCCAAATATAACACCAGTGGCATGTATTCCCATTGGAAATCAATAAAACTCTAGTTGTCCTCCCCCGATCTCCGAGTACGCTCTGTGCATACAAAACAAGACAAATATGTAAAATATACATACAAATTGTAATGTCAGTTAAAAGTTATTGCGTCATGCCGGGGAATGGCAAGCTGAAGACAACATGGCTACTGAGTAGTGGTTGCTATGTGTGGAAGCACACACTCAGAGATGTAACCAAGCATTAGTAGGCAATCCTATGCAATTGAGGCTGAGGATAGTGAAGCACAATTTTTCATGCCATATGGGCCAAGCCCCTACAGTGTAAGAGTAGGTAAAGGGGACTATCAGCGTAGAATATAGGTGACATCATGAGTGTGTATGTATAAAACACTGTAATCTTATTGGAGCAGTGTGTCACATGTCTGCTGTCAGTGACTCATCAGTGGAAGAGGCGTGTTATGAGTTATCCTAGGTTAAGTCAGTAAACTGACGGTGTACGCCATGGATATCACTGAAGTTCCTTGCAAACCTGGTGAAGTGTGTTTGCGCCTGTGCAAGCCTGTAAGCCCGAGTAAGCATGTGTGCACGTGTGTCAGCCTGTGTGCGTGACTTGAAGAATGAGTAAGCTACTGTAAGATTGTTGAAGCCCGTGTAATGTTGTGTAAGCCAGTGTAAGTGTTTGTACGCATGTATAAGCCTGTGTGTGCACGTGGAAGTGGATATGCACTTCACTGTGCTTCTATGCGCGGCGCCGCTCACTGTGGACACAAAGAGTGGAAAGGAAGGTAAACGAATATCAGTAAGTTAACCAAGGAGAACTACCAAAGCTAGCAGGTGGAAACAATCAGACTGAGTATATTACACAGCCAGTACAGTAGGCCAGCACAGCACAGCACGTACAACTCTACAAACAGTAGTCCACCATGTTATTCTCAGACACACTGCAACACTGTAGTATAGTAAGAGAAGTGCAAACTGTAAAAGCTTAACTGAGACAAGATAATGTTAGGGGCTGCCATTGCTATTATACGTCAACATATGCAACATATGGAGGGTTGTGCCAATGTGAATGCAGCTCAGCATCACACAGTGAGTAGACGGAGAGGAGTGTGCAGGCACAGGGTAAACTACCAGGGGCTACATGAGCTGGAGATAGTAGAGCGCTATAGAGTGGACAGAGACCTCCTGCAGAAGATTGTGGATCTGTGCAGGCCATGTCTCACACACAGACCCAACAGAGGGAAACCTATCCCAGTGGAAACCAAGGTATGTGTTGCCCTAAGGATACCAGCAACAGGTACCTTCCAGAGATCAACTGGTGATATGACGTGGATTTTACAAACATCAGCATCCAGGGTACTGCACCAGGCCATGAATGCCATGTCAGCACATGTCAGTGATGATGTATATATCCCCAATTCCTGTAAGGTATTGGGCAGCAATATGTGTCGTTTCCACACAATAGTGGAATACCCTAAGTACTGTGTGCAATACACTGCACGCACATATGCATCAAAGCACCAGCCAGTGAGTGTGGCATGGCCTACATCATCCACAAGGGCTTCCCCTCCATGAAGTGGTGGTTTGTGTGTGATGGCCAGCCCATAATAATGAATGTGTGTGCCCGATGCCCTGGAAGCTGCAATGCTTCCGATATGTGGCATCTGACGCAGCTGTACAAAACATTTGGCAATGGGGACAACCCTCATGGTCACCTAGTGGGGGATGCTGGATGTGCAGTTCAACTGTGGCTGATGACACACATCAGAAATGCACACACACATGAACAGGAATGCCATAATGAGGCACACGCACATACAGAAACCTTACTCTAGCGTGTGTATGTGTCGCCAAGTCACAGTTCTGGTGCCTGGACACATCTGGTGGAGCATTACCGCACTTGTCAACTACATGTATCAGAACTGTCTGTGGCCTAGGTCATCTGTGTCACACACACACGCACACACACACACACACACACACACACACACACACACACACACACACACACACACACACACACGACAGTTTATATACATAGTGTGAGTGACTGTTCATGTATGTGTAATACTGCAGAACAGTTCAAACACAGCAAAGTATGTCAATAATCGACATTCATCATAGTTGTACAACCACCTTGGAGGATATGCATGCAGAACTCTCATTGCATATGTGATACAGTGATGTACTTCACAATACCATTGTAAATGCAAATATCAAATGACGAATGACATAGCACATATCTATATGTACACATTGTTACCCATTATACATATTGGGGTGTAATACCTATGTGTTACTGTTGGTAAAGTATGTGTAGTAAATGTGGATAACTGACTCTGTTTAGCCTAATAGGTGTACAGCATGGGTTGGATAACACGTATCTGTCTGTATGATACCTTTGTGTAGACTAACTGTGTCATGTGCAGAATGCATTCTAGGCCACAGTATGAATTCCCAGATGTGGACAGGAATATCCCTATTGTCTTTGCTTGTAACTAACATGGCTACATGTCAAACAGTAATGGTCCCAGCAATGTGTGGCGGTCAATACTAGTGCGAACTTGTATAGTATAGTACATGTAGGATCCACATGCTACTGTGTGTCCTACATGTGTGGGACAGTTGTGAAGATATCATATAACAATTGGTAATTCAGACTGTTGAGGTTGTGTCAACTACCATAATGCAAAACTATGACAGATAGTAACAGTATCACCCACAGCACTGTGTAAAACCATAGCAATCACACATGTGTAGACAAGTACAACAATATGTGTAGTATAATGCATACTGACCACCAATAGAAAGTATGACGTGTTAACAGTGTGATGTCACCATTCCAATGTGTCCACTATACGTGTAGATGCAGACAATGCACCCTCACCATGTTCACATATAGATACATGTGAATATGTACTACACACACCACACACGTACTACACACTGTGTAACACATGCTGCCAATACTACACACGTCAGTCAAATGGCACATGGATGGATAATACATCTTCAGAATTAACAGTGCTGTACACTATACTACATTGATGATCATAGCTGGAATTTATCATGCCTGCTTACATACACCTAGAAGGAAATCACACTTTGTGTTAACAACATTGTAACATTATTACAGTGTTATGAAGCCACCCTGTGCATCAGCACCATGTTAGTCCATACCTGCATCAATGTTACACATTACAAGAGGTGGCACAGGTGTCATCATATGCACATGGTATGTAGTTTCATTTCCAGAGTCTGTCAGTGAACCAGCCAATCAACATGTATGCATTTGTGGGTGTGTGAGGCACAACAGGTATTGCATGGCCCAATGTTGATGCAATGTGTGTGTGTGTGTGTTATGTGTTATCCCTAGCTGTTTGTTTTATGTGTGTCTCTGCATGTACACTGTTTCAGCATGTGTCAGCCATATACTGGAGGTTGTGGGACAGTCACAGACTGTACCTGCCAGGCTGTACAGATCGCCATTCTTGGCTATGGACACCCCTCCATGCATTCAACCATAGTCCAGTCCAGCACCTGGTAATGTATACACATACATACATGGGATCTGTATCACAACCTGTGGATAAACGGGTGTCAGTAATGTTAACCTGATTTGCATAGTATTGCCATGTAATACATAGGTATATGAGCCATAGTCATCCTCCAATGTAATAACCACTGTTGACTGCTGCTGACATGTGCACATGACCGTTTAAAGGTGCTGTACTATCATTGTTTTCAATGTCCCTGGTAATACCCAGCAACAAAATAACTGGTCACTACACAACTATAACCCAGGATCACTACAGCACACAGTATGTGCACTATCACAGAGCCATAGCACATTCAGATACATCCAAGGTGAACATGTACAGACAATGCAGCACATTCAATAGTGCTAATATCCACATACATATTACAAAGATATATATATATATATATACATAGATACACACACACACACACTCTTGGAAGGTCCGGGAGTTGAACATACACCTACCTATTCTAACACACTACAGCATTACGCATTTACAGAATGCGCTACCGAGATTACTGATCACAGCACTCCCAGAGACATACTTCTAGGTGGGTGTCATCATCCGCAAAGGCAAAGATGCCGATAGGGAATGTATGTGTTGTGAGACATCTAAAAGCATTACTGTGTCCCCAGGCAGCTGGAAACACACACACACACACACACACACACACACACACACACACACACACACTTGGAAGGGCCGGAAGTTGAACATACACCTACCTACTTTAACACACTACAGCATTACGCATTTACAGAATGCGCTACTGAGATTACTGAACACAGCACTCCCAGAGGCATACTTCTAGGTGGGTGACATCATCCGCAAAGGCAAAGATGCCGATAGGGAATGTATGTGTTGTGAGGCATCTAAAAGCATTACTGTGTCTCCAGGCAGCTGGAAACACACACACACACACACACACACACTTGGAAGGGCCAGGAGTTGAACATACACCTACCTACTCTAACACACTACAGCATTACTCATTTACAGAATGCGCTACCGAGATTACTGAACACAGCACTCCCAGAGGCATACTTCTAGGTGGGTGTCATCATCCGCAAAGACGCCGATAGGGAATGTATGTGTTGTGAGACATCTAAAAGCATTACTGTGTCCCCAGGGAGCTGGAAACACACACACACACACACACACACACACACACACACACACACACACACACACACACTTGGAAGGGCCGGGAGTTGAACATACACCTACCTACTCTAACACACTATAATGCGCTACCGAGATTACTGAACACAGCACTCCCAAAGGCATACTTCTAGGTGGGTGGCATCATCCACAAAGGCAAAGATGCCGATAGAGAATGTTTAGAGAGTGAGCGGTCTGAAAGCATATTACCGTCCCAAGGTAGACGTACACAAACACGGCAGTGCTGTCATCGGGACAACTATATATCTACGGAGCAAAACAACACTAAATAGATACAGGATGCGCCACAGACAGTACACCCTTCGAGAGAGCAACAAGTGTGTTCAATGTAGGCATCCATCGTGACATTGAAATTGGACATCTGGTGCCTGGATGACCACCATGGCTATACAGGATGTCAATGGCCATGCCCACACGCTTAGTATCACATGTCTGTTTGGAATGTACTGTGTGTCCATCTACACAATGGTGTACTGGGCATTCTCACACACTTAGCAGTTGCAAAGGGCCATCTTGCATGCACACGGAGTCTAATCACGGAAGGGCGCAGTGTGGAATGTACTGTCTGTCCATCTACACAACAGCATACTGGGCATGCTCACACACTTAGCTGTTGCAAAGGGCCATCTTGCATGCACACGGAGTCTAATCATGGAACGGCGCAGTGTGGTATGTACTGTGTGTCCATCTACACAACGGCATACTGGGCATGCTCACACACTTAGCAGTTGCAAAGGGCCATCTTGCATGCACACGGAGTCTAATCACGGAAGGGCGCAGTGTGGAATGTACTGTGTGTCCATCTACACAACGGCGTACTGGGCATGCTCACACACTTAGCAGTTGCAAAGAGCCATCTTGCATGCACACGGAGTCTAATCGCAGAAGGGCGCAGTGTGGAATGTACTGTGTGTCCATCTACACAACGGCGTACTGGGCATGCTCACACACTTATCAGTTGCAAAGGGCAATCGTGCATGCAGATGGAGTGTACACACAGAAGGGCACAGTAAGGTATAACTGCCCTCACCCACAGGGCGGTCACACATGCAGTGACCTGTACACACACAGCTGCCATCACAGCTGTCACAGGTGCAGGTCACACATGTACACACTGCAGTGTACACTGTAGCTGTCAAGTCAGCACCATGTTGTTGGTGCAGCACTACACAGCCTTACGGTCCCACAACACCATGTGACACATGACCACTGGGCTGTACAGCGGTGTACACCAGCTGTGCAGAGTACACACATACCAACAGGGATCCAACAGGTGTTATGCATTGCAATGATGCCAGTATACATGAACAGGTCAGCTCAAGACATGCCATGGCCCTTACACAGCTATGACACCTGACTGTTGCTGTACACCAATGAACACATGTCTGGGTATGTCATACATGTGATTGTGTGGATGTGTGAATGGACTCCACACACAACACATACATACATGGCCTTTGATGTACCTCGTCCATAACACTGGCTTAATCAATGCTACACACGCAAATTGAAGGTGGGCCCATGTCTGTTGAATGCTCACACTACAGGGGGTAGCAGTGTTGACCGGGACACATACCCTTGTACTGGTCACCTGTGACACCCGTGATATCATACCGCAGTCCATGTGTTATGAATGTCAACACACATGTCCAACAATAGCAATGCATACAAACATGGCAACAGGAGACACATGTGACATCTGTACTGTGCATGCAGCAAACATGCATGTGCAGTGTCCGATGTCCGTAACATAGTTGCACCTACCTACGACATGCAGACGCAATGCAGACCCATCATTGACATCTGTATATGGTGACATACAAACAGCATGTATGGAGGGATGTGTGTATATAACGTGGTGAACCACCTGTCTAGATGTATGTGTGCAGGGGGTGGCTCACAGTTGTGTCACACACCATCCTATCATGCCATGTGCTAACTGTACACTATGTCGCTGTTACGTGATGGTGCTGACATAATGCATACACAGCGGTCAGGTGTTAACAACTATATGTCATATGGCACCTGTAACACCTACAACCTCCCGTGTGCATATAGCAGCACAATTGCCAGATATAGCATTGGTACACATAATGCAATCAATACCGCTGCATGTCCATCAAACGTGTCATCATATGGCAGGTGTATCATTCCCAGCACTGCCATGTGTGTCCGAATGTGTGACCAGGGATGGCACATATCGCGGGGAATATGTCCCATTTGCTACACATCCCTGTACACCATTGTAGAGATCTGTACATACGTCAGTGTGGGAAGCATGACGTTCACCGGTGAGGTGCATCACACAAGTCGACTGTCCGTATACACATGTGTGGTCACCACAGTGTGTGTGTGTCCGTATGTATGTTTGGTGCTTGGTGTGAGTGTGTATGCTAATATATGGTGGGAAATTATCACTAGCCCCACGTGGTGACTAACCCGTAATGGTGATGCATTGCACAACCCTGTTGATGCCATAGGTCCCAGCCATACTGGCTACCTGTGCATGTCCCTTCTCTGTGACACGTCGTATGGGTGCATAGTACTGTGAGGGTGATGACCACACAGGCAAGGGTCCCCGGCTGCACACTATGGGGTGTGCGTTATAGTGGTGTACACCCCGTGAATGTGGCCATGTTCACGTACTGTTACAGGGTCCTACTGCTGCTCAGTGTGGCCTCCAGCTACCAAGTGACACCTCACATCATCATTGGCCAGGCCGCTGTGTACAACCCCTGCACCATGTCACCATACCTGTAATGTGTCCTGCTATGTATGTCACGTCTCTGTCCAGTGTAGCCTGTGGCACCGACCACATGCATCAGGTACAGTATATGTGCGGACATCTGTGCCATGTTGGTGTGTCCAACAGTCAAGATGAGGGTACATGTAACATGCTGATATTGCCAGACGTGCCTGTGTGTACTCCACAGTTACACGTGGGGGACTGCAAACACTGCTACCTGTAGGCACATGCAAGTACACCATAGGAGGGAACCAGGGTATCACAACCAACATGGTGCTACAGATGTAACCGAGACACATACCGTGAACACATCACAATGCATGCTGCACCTGCACTACATGGTATGACTGGTGCATGTCGACAGTACACAACCTATGTCACATACACAACTCAGTATCCACACACAACCACTGCAACATACACATCCCTCTCTATGCATACACAGGTATTACATACACCTCTCACTATGTTGTTCACCCTGTGCATCAGACTATTTGTGCATAACCCTGCACCGATGGTGTGGATGACAGGGATGTGGCACAGGCTTTATCATATGCACAGTGTGATATGTTTGCCAGGGGCATAGGCTGCACCAATGGATAACATCATGTGTGTGTGTGTGTGTGTGTGTAAGGGCCAGTGAGTTGACCGGACATGTCTGTGCAGAATGCATGTGGATGTTGTGGAGCCCTACAGTTGTGTTTGCTGTGTGCATGTATGTGTGTACACAGTTCTGCCATTTGTGATGCCTACATGGGGTATAATTGACAGCACCAGATTGTACAGTGCAGGTTGTACAGCTCACTGTGTCCGTCCACGGCCACGTGACCTGTGCCTGCCTGGGGTTGCACGGGCACTACCAGGTGGAGGTACAGAGTGGCTACTGTCCGACGACACATGTCCGCTGGAACCGTGTCCCCGCTGAGACCATCCAGGGCCACGTCCATGTGGCCTGCTGTGTCCTGGTGTTGACAGTGCAGCACCAGCTGCACTGCTACTGCTACCGGCACTATGGGAGTGGGCATGTGAGGTGGCATGCTCACGTCGACCTACACTAGGTGGTGTTGCTGGCCTACGTCCACATGGCCTACGCCTCACTCCTACCAGGTGTTCCAGCACAGACAGCTCCCGCTCACGGATTGCCATGCCTCGGTCAAGGATTCCGACCATTTCACCTAGTCGCCTATCCAGAACATTAGCAATCTGCTGTTGAGCATTTGCCAATGCCTGGGTGTTGTCATTTAGGGTATGGATAGCAGCCCTCTGCAGTCTCTGCCCTTCTCTGTTCTGCCATTCAGCACGTGCCTGTGCCACCATTACAGTCTGGAACATGTGTCTGGTGATACCAGCTGCTGCGCTCTGTCCTGCAGGTGCATGTCTGCCATAGGTCCTCCTACGAGCAGCACCGGCCACATGCCTGTGTGGCACATCTGCAGTCATTACACTGACACCATGGTGTTTAGACACACCTTCTGTAGCCACCACACATTCCTGTTCCATGCCAACAGACGCTGACTGTCCTTCCTCTATGGCCGCCGGTGATACGGTATGTGTTGGCAGCAGAACTGTGTGCGGGGAAGAGGGGGACATAGCTGGGATGGTAACCATTGGCACAGATTCAGCCCCTGACAACCCTGCCTGTACCTCATGCATATGTTCATCGCCACTAGTATCTGTGGGGACACTAACATCAGATGGACCGCAGGAGGGTAACGCACCTACATCACTTGTGAATGCAAAGAAATACTGTAAAGTACAATAGACACAGACACACACACACACACAGACACACACACACACACACACACACACACACACACACACACACACACACACACACACACACACACACACACACACACACACACACAGACACACACAGACACACAAACACAGACACACACAGACACACCATGCATGTGATTTGTCAGATGGCATGCAGCATGCCTGCGATACAGCAGAGGGCATGCAGCTCAGACATTAATAGTGTTAGTAAGCATACCTCCCTGGGGTGTACACTACAGCAAGCAGGTGTTATATCAGTAGCCATGCAGTTCACACAATCATGGTCGTATGCATGCATCCCCGTGATACACCATGTGGCCCAGAACAGGATAACAGTACACATGGCTGACGTGACCTTGACATGTAATCTGCTGACATGTGCAGTAACATGCATACATATTTGACACAATGGTGTCCTGACACATGTACAGCATCATAATGGGCTTCACATTGCAGTGTTGTGTGTATGCCCTACAGATAGAATGCATGTTTAGCAAATGTGCATGAGCATGGGAGGGTAGTGTGAGCCGTCTACATTGCTATACAGTGTGAAGTACAGACACTGTTCCATTGCATGGCAACATGAGGCATGTGTGTTGCTGTAGAATGCATAATATGTACACATTGCATAGCCATTACTGCAACACAGTTGTGATGTTCGACAGATCGTATATGGTAGACTTCAGTGACACCTCCAGTAGCTGTACACAGGCTTTTAGGTTGTCCAGTGTACCACATCAACTGTATAATCGGTCAACTAAGGCTATAATTGGACCATGTGTGGACAATGTGCAACAGGGTGTATACACATCCCAAGTACTGTGTGGCTACATGTCTCTGGTCATCCCCCATGGCCATGTGTGCACATGTGTTGGCCAATTGTGTGTGATTTGCATCTTCTCCACATGTCTGTGTGGTCCCATATGACATACACCCATACATGTCAGATATGTCACAATCCACAGGGCTATGCAGACAATGGGTTGTATGTTTGGTATGTGGGGTATAGGTCATGCAATAGTGTGACAATATTGCAGACAGAACACTACATGTCTGGGACATGTCAGGTGGCACATCACAATGTGTGCCCCCAATGCAGGGGCATATGACACAATGGTGACACTTGTGGGCTGCCCATATCACAGCTCACTATGTGGTACTGTGTGCATACCACACATGTTGTTCCAATGCATACTACATATGCCTCCATTGTAGAACACCTCCACCGTTGTATGCACAGCTGACCACACATGTCGCAATGACAAGTACTGTGGTTTCAAGTCTGTGTATCTTTACGTTTGTATATATTGCACATGGGTGGCGTGTGTGAATGCATGGTGGTGTGACCTGCATATCGTGACTGGAACAAACATCAGGTGTGCAAGTGTTAACTGGTCACATGGCAAATAGATCTGCACTGTAACATGCCTGATACTGATGACAGTTTCACCTGCAATGGACCCATGTCTGTGCGGCACACCAGAGGTACCTGTATAGGGGTGACACACCAGTATGAACATTATCCATGACTGTATGACAGCCACAGGTTGCACTATGCATGTGAACACATTCACCTGTGTAATAGCATATAGTATGCACATGTGTGCATACACAACATAGCATACTGTAGTATGCAGCATGTGTGTCTACATACCTGGCATATGTTGTTACTTTACATAATGTACAGTGACACATGCAACTACATGGGATATAATAGCCATATGTGCATTACTGACTTACCAGGCAACTCCAGGCTCATTGGTTGGGAGACACCCACCTCCACGATGGCAGCTAGTGTTTCTGGATGCTGTTCCCTGGGTGTCCCCAGACTGGCCAGTAGCTCCTCGGTGTGTGTGAGTGGGGGCTGGGTTGGTGGCCCACCACCTGTTCCACCTTGTTCCCTGGTGATTGCAGTGGCACACTGTTTTGCATGTCATATCAGGTCCATGCAGTGTCTGCACACCTGCTGGTAGGTGCGGTTATGGCCACCCACATCGTTCACCCTCCTGCGTAGATCCTGCCACAGGTCATCCCACTGCTGGGCATGCTGTGGCACATGGCTGAACAACAAGTCATAGTTGTCATGGAGCTGTGGGATGAGGACATCATCCTCCTGGTGGGTGTATGCTGGGAGGCGTGTACGGGGCATTATCTGTAAAACATAATGATGGTGACAGGTCACAGTTTCAGAGATGTACAGAGATACTACTGCACATACATTTCTATGACATCTACTGCATCTGCACAGTTATCTTTGCAAAGCATCATGACACTGACACAAATGACGTGTTTGTGTCACACCCATTATGCATTGGATATCATCACCATATATGTGTGTCACCTCATTACAGTGTTCATACTCCATGTAAATGCTGTCTTGCTGTGGGCATGTCTATTTGCCTGCACTTGTGTTCTTACCTATCTGCACATGCCTCGATATGTCCACGGTATTACTGTTGACCTGGATGCTGTGTATGTCACATATCAACACAGACACAGCCGTAATGGACTTGAGCAGTGACAATGCACACATATGCATGGACACCTGTACATGCATGTGTTTTGCCATATACATCTACACAGCACTGTACAACTGTTCAACATCCTGACACGGATTGCCTGTATTACACATGTGATAGACATGGGACAATGGATAGTCAGACGACATTCGCAGGGATGGTCATCAAACATAGCATGTGCGGGCACAGTTTCCACGCTGTTACAGATGGCCATTGTGCCACCGCAAGCTGCATCAGTGCCACATTACTGATCCAGTCAGTTGATAGTACATCTACCATGCGGCCATCACACCATGTATGACTGGGATGACATCTGCAGCTTTGATGGACAGGGTTGCATGGTATGGCGGGAGTATGTCACATATATGGCACAGGGATCTGTCCAGCCTGTGGCGGTCCTAGTATTAGGACGGTGGCTGTCCATGACATATGTCATATAGATCAGGATATGAACATGTAGCATGTCCATCATCATGGTGTAGAAAATGTCCTTCTGCAAGGTAGACAGCATGCTGCATAGTGGAGGTGTGGATTGTGAAGGCTGGTATCGCACATCCATGCATAGCCATTACCCCTTACAGGTGGTATGTGATCCAATATTGGTCACCACAGTGCTGTATATGCCTGGCCAGTGATCTCCGTGCTCATGGATGGCACCCTGACATGACATGGGTACCTCAGATGACTACCTAAGGGGCCCAGAGACGTCACCATGTCAGGGGGTGCACTGCACAGCACCATCCCTTACACAGTATCCATAATGTTGACCACAGCCTATGTAGTAGTTTATGGGTACAGGGACGTTCACATAGCGGTGACACTGCTGGTATCATCCATCAGACTGTGCACATATGTCACACACCTCACACACACAGCCCATTCTGTATGTTGTTCACAACAATGACACAGCTAAACGGATAGGTCATGGCCATTCACAGCCTTACATACACAGATGCCTAATATTTGTCTGTGTGGTATGGGCTACAATGAGGGTGGGGTACAACACATTAACCCTGTTCTACTGTATCTGGCACTCATGTGCTGTGCACATGTCACTCTTGCACCTTTTTTAGTTGTGAGTCTGTCAACAGGCCACTGGTGGAACACTCCTGTGACATGCAAAGGTATTTGTAATCAGATATCCGTGCTATCTTGTACATCTGTACTGCTAACATCTACAGTGCTAATGGTTCATGGACATGCACACCATACTCAGCAGGGTTATAGTGTGGTGCCACCCTAAATGACTGTCATCACCACTTGTGGATTGATATTATCCAACACCCTATCTGTATTGTATGGTCATGCTAGGCAATTGTTCAGAACATGTGAGCATGTCATGAGCTACTGATTACTATAGCACCCATTCCACACCATTTCCCACAGGTACACTGGCTGTCCTACACTTCCCAGCTTGCTTAAGGTACGACAGCTGTTGTACACATGTAACGCACATATCCTGTGGGACATGGTTGTATATACAGGCATGTCCAACTGTCACGTACCAGTGCTACTGCCTGTCTATATGAGGGATATGTCATACATGTGGCAATAGAGCAATTGTCTCATGTACACATTCACTGCTCAGCTCCCAACATACGGCACTACAGCCTGTGGGGGGTGCACGTCTGCAGCCATGCTGGGCCCATAGCTCTCAGGTGTACCTCATTACGGGGAACATACCTCATTTGGGGTTCTAAAAGGTGCATGTTCCTCAAGGTTCCACATTGGAAGGGTCTGTCACACATTCATTGTTGTACATAGTTTACCTGCTAGCCATGGCTAAAATAGATGTGAATCATATTAATTCATTGGAATATCTGTTTTATATGTAAGACCAGCCTATTTTAGCCATCATATGCCCTTCCTAGTTGATGCTGTTAGTAAGCCAGTTGTAAGTGTTCCACGGTTCACCCATTTGTCACACGGTATGAGGGCTAATGTTCCTCATTTTGGGGACAGGAGGCTGACAGCTATGGCTGGGGGTAATGCTGTCGCCAACCCTGACTGCACCTGACAGTCATTTGGGGATGTGTAACATTCACAACACACCCCACCCATCACATAGCCTCACAAGATCTACACCACTGGACACACCTATGAGGACAACCTGTGCAGTACGTCCCCATACTCACTGTAGGCACCAGAGGTAGCCCCTATCATGGAAGACAACATCACCAGCTTATAACCCACAGACTCATGTGTGCCCACCACATACAGCCAATAGTGTGTTATAACATTCACAACACACCAGTCATAGCTGACACTCTAGGGTGTCACACTGCAGTTCCACACAGCAGGCTACACAAGGCGTTAGTCGCTCACATCTTGCTGTCGGGTAACTGCTTCTGCAACATAACCTATGCACCCATGCCACACCTCACCAGGTACGATATGTCTGTCATTCGCCATGTTAGTGTGACTGCCCTGTGATGCCACTTCACAAACTACGTGTGCAGGGACATGCAATAGCTCACCAGTCTTATAGCCCTGAGGGTGTGGGCCTAGCCCTGGGGAGCATTTTGCATTCATCCGGACACGATACCACTGTACAATGACCGACTGTGTCACTTCAACAGTTGCCTATGCTCCTATTGTCATTCCACAGGCATGTGGTATCTGTCCGCTATGACTGTCCTGGTCAAACACAATGCTGTGGCACAGATGACTTGCACCTGTCGGCCCTGGGAGTACAGCTCACATGTAAGGCTCTTGCTGCTTCTATACTGCCTGTCCTGCACAGTTTCCAATAACTGTCACCGGCATGGCGGTAACTGGCATGCGTGACATGGGGTCATGTGACACATTGCTTGCATCTTCCCCTGTGACGCACGCAGGCAAGGCACACCTTATAATGCACCACTCAAACATCTCTGCAGTGACTGGGACCTGCCTCTAGGCTCTGCAGAGCACACCTGCAATGACAGGTTATAGACGGACCATACCTTTCAGGCACATACCTGGACCGGCACACCCACAGCTGAGGTGTTCCCATATCCCACTATGTTTTGCACACATCCTGGCAAGTTGCTTAGCACAATGCATCAGAGGTGCTCCATGTGCAACTAACTGTCTCCGGGACCGCTATACACATTGTAACAAGCGACAGAGTCAACATCATACCCCACGGTAACATACCTTCTATGGTGGTATAGTGGACAGTGGGCCTCAGCTACTACTGATGTGTGACTGACACTACCCCACACTTCACTGGGATAGCCACTCATGTACCGACACATCCATGAGTCATACCCTCCGCTCTGCTGGATCAACACATACACACCACCTCCAAGACCTACATTACCCTTGGCATGAACACTACCACCATGTGACTGATGTTACACACCTGGGGTTATCCCCTCATTGGTGGATTCCGAACATATGCTAATCTACATTGTTAGCTACATCCTGGCAACACACCCATCACAGCATACACAGTACATGTGTACTATAACACCTACTACAGATGTCTGCTGACAGCGGTTGTTAACATCATGACACCCGTGCAGATGGACAATGCACATACAAATGCTGACACATACCCCAGTGCACTTAATTAGCATGTACACAACTCCATGGATCATGCTATTCCACACAGAGCCATGATGGTACACACCAGATAACAGACGCCACTCTGGTGGTCATGTTCCATGGACATATGATGTACAACAACAGGTGTAGGATGTTGCACAGTGGTGTACATTCCCATGTGGGGTGGCTCACTGGTCAGCCGTGGTGGGGCCACAGGGTCCCTCATCACATACTCCAGGACTAGCTACGTAAACATGACTGCCACACATTCCGGGGTGTACCACCAGGCATTATGGTGGTATGTCAGTATTCGATGGCAACAC
The DNA here is from genome assembly GCF_019279795.1 of Protopterus annectens. NCBI lineage: Eukaryota > Metazoa > Chordata > Ceratodontiformes > Protopteridae > Protopterus > Protopterus annectens. The sequence continues at coordinate 1,963,433,956 of NC_056735.1, forward strand.
CCACATCTGCTGTCACATACAACAGTCACTCAGAAACATTGCAGACCCAGGTATTGTTGGCAACTTGCTGGAGGATGGATTCAATGCTGACAGTACACCCTCTCACTCACTACAGGGCCACAATCCATACATGAACATTGTGGTGTCCCTTTGATCACTGCTACACAGTACTGACCTATACTCTATATGTCCTGGGACACTGGCCCCATGTCACCTTCCAATGTCCCAGGCTGTGATGTCCACCAACCTCTGAATTACATGTCTCCCCACTAGGCCACCATATTCAGTAATAGCCTTGTTTCAGACATTGTAGACCCTGAATGGCACACAGCAGCATTCATCACACTATACACAGGTGGCACCGCATTGCACGAGTGGGACTATAGTCCTACACACCTGACTGGACTGTTCTGCATGGCTATGGGGCACATCATCAAGGACGTCATTCTCAGAGACATTGTTGGTCTCCCGTCCTCTGCTGCCACCCGGGTTGGGCTTGTTAAGGCCAGAGCATGGCCCCTACACATGGTGGACTCCTTTCATACAGTTACCAGGGCAGTTGCTGATGGTACGGGAGTCCACCTACATTGTCCTCTCATTGCCTTTCAGCACCATTCCCCATTCTGGTATTGACAACATACACATCCACCTGCACATCGTACCCTGTGTCTCAGGATGTTATACTATGTGGATCATGGACAGGACACACAATGAGGCCAGCATACCATAGTACCTACTACATGTCAGGTACTTTGGCATACCACGGTCCTCAGTCATAGGGCACCTCATGTTCAGTATATGCTTCCCTGCAGAACCGGCTGGCACAGGGACTTTCCTGCCTAGCTTTAAAACCCTACATACCAAGCGCCATGATTGCTCCACCAGCTGATACTGACTCCAACCATATGGGTGTCGCTGTGACAGATACATAATATGGCTATCATGGCATCAAGCTGCATGACACAAGGTGCATGCACATCACCTTTGCATTACACCATTCACCCACTGACTATCACATGGATGGTAGTCCCCTACATACATATCACATTGTACATGTTTGCAGTACCCACATATGTCGCACCCACTCCTGTGGTTACCGTATTGCCACTGTGGTGTGGATATCCTCCTACGTGGCCACACCTATCTGTACTGGGTGTGTAACTGGTACATAGGCACCCATTGTACCTCTGAACTCAAAACATCTACACACATTCAAGGGTACACCACCCCATTTAGGGTATACCTTACACAACAGCTACAGCTTTACATGCCACAACATTAACACGCCATGACGTTTACTGAGCTCCGAAAGTTTAAATATGCGGCTGCACTACGGACACCACATCTGTACACATTTGCATACTACATACTCAAGGGTGACCACTGCTGATCAGACAGGGCCCATGTCCACAACATTATTGATGGATATACTCCTCATACGCAACATAATCAGAGGCCACTGTGAGCAACATGCTCATGGATATGTGCACACATGCCACAATGAGTGGGATGTGCTTCTGGGTTACATTCCCAAACTGGACACTCACCATGCTGTGGAACATAAGTCCTATGTACATCACGCAGGGACACTCAGTAGCACTGTTCATGTGATACCTCCCTTGGTGGTTGGGAGACACATGTAGGCCTGGGATCACTGCAGTGGCTGTACTGTGCAGTGGTGCAGGTGACACCTGGCTCTGCTCTTCACAGGACACTACCCTGGAGAGGTGCCACTAGTGTGAACACTGTAGTTGTGCTTACACATGGACTTGCCAGACTGCATAGTACCCCACTATGCACCTGTGCAGCTATTACATGTCCTTTGTGCATGGTTACTTGGTAGCCCTTCCATTTAGATTAGCTATCATGCTATTACTATGTCCCATACCTACAGGCCATATGTATCCTGTTATTGTACATACCAATAGATGATACCTGTGGTATGCATGATATGCTTGTTATGCTGTGTAGAATATCTGTCATATCTACCTATAATACTATACATTACACATATTTCACATAGTATCCCATAATGCAAAGCATACTTGCTCAGCGGGACCACCTTACATATGTCATTAACGTTATATGCCCATACACATGCGTGCTGTGACAGTATATCAACATATACTATCCCCTGCTATGGCACGTCCTTGTTGGACATACCCTACCACTGACGGGTTGTATGGCATTGTTCTGTTTAATGGCCTCATGTAGCATCCCTTGTGGTGTCTGTGCTGTGTACCTTGTGTCCCACTGCTGGACGCACAGATTCTACAAGCGTTAGTATGCTCAGCAAGACATCACTACATAAATACCTTTCCCCACTTTATGCATTGCGGACACGTTTAATTAATGCAAACCAGGCTATACATACAGTAAAATTAATTAATACAGATCATGCTATGCATAACCTTACATATCGGGCATTCTACATACCTTGTTGTTGTTACGGCGTTTCGTTTCTATCTCTCACACAGTGTTTCAACTGTTATTCGGTATGAGCATACGGTTTGAATGTCTGGCAAGTCATCTTTATATACGTTGATACCTGAAACATGTGGATTCTTCCCACCAATTGGTGTTCCTGAGTGACTAATTACTTGCATATCAGCTGTGCAGCTACTCCATTCACCAATTACGCGGCAACAGTGGGGTATAATTGGATTCTCCACTTGGGCGTTGCCTATTTGCCCTACCTTCGGGGAGACGGTTTGTATTGTGTTTTGTTATGTGTAACTGCAACTGCTATGCATGGAGACAAGTATAGTTTGGATTCATGTCCCCCGTGGATTGTGTGTGACAGGTAGAGTATTTGGTTCAACATGTGGGTGTACCTGTCATCCCGACATCTGATAACGGAGTATTGCAATCAAAACCTGTAACATGGCTGTTTGTTCCATTATACAACGCCTGCAATTTTGCATGTCGCCTTTAATTGTGTCTCTCACATGGTATGTTGAGGGTTCTGCAGATGTAATTGACTGACTGGATGTTTGTGCTGCTATTACAGTTTGTATTGCTTTAGTTTCTAGTGTGGGGGATGTCGGTGGTTGTACTAACATATACGGTTTGTGGGCCTTGCATTTCTACATAATCCATATATATGTGTGTGTGGGCTCCGTCCCTAATTAGAAAGCTAACAGTTAGTAGACTTATGTCACGGGATTGTACGTTGGGCCGTTGTTAATTGGTTTCTATATCGTCTGCAGGTGAGCTTTCTACTTGTATACCTCCGTAATTGCAGCGATATATCAGGGGATATGTGTAGGTGACAGCTATCCCTTGTATTTCTATCCCAGATATTTGCAGTCATTGTGGTTGTGTTGTTAAAAGAGCCTGTTTGCCATGGGTTGCCACCTTATCAAATGGTCATTGTTGGACACTTGTGGGACACAAAGCGGTGTTTACAGGCCAACACGTAGCCATGGTCAGTACACAGGTAGCACATACTTTTATCCTCACTACATACCTATTGTTGTGTGACTTTGGCTACTTATTATATTGCATGTAACATTTAAATTTCTTACATACAGGCATAACTATTAAATACGACTGTTACATTATATATGGGACATATTTATGTCCTACCATCTCGGACATTTGCCCTTTGTACTGTTTTATGTCAGGACACACCTGCCCAGGGTGGGGATGTCCCTCCTACTGTGGTACAGGTAGTAACCGTATGCCTACGGCTAGCTATACCCACACCTACCATACTGATCTGCCTCTGACTTGGCACCAACATACACATGTTGCAGACACACACACACATTACAGTCACACAGAAACGCACACGGCACCCTCAATGCACACTTACACAGACTACGGCACTCACAGACACAGTTGAACACAGTACCTACGTGGACCACGACACTGTCAGCGGTGACTAACCATCCCTTCATATCATCATACTATTACTCGTGGATGTACTGTTCCGGTACTGTGTTCTATCGGTCTTTCAGCCTCGTGGTTATGCATGTCGGTATGTTACACATTCCATGGTTGGCGGTATCCTATTTATTTGTACCTCCAAGATGTTATTTTTATTTTTATTTATTTTTTATTTATTTTACATTTGTTGACCAGGATAGTCCGACTGGATGCATGTCCATTTTCAGCGGAGGCCCGGGGAGAAAATCTCCAAGGGTAAACAGATACAGCATTACATAATACCAGCATTACATATTACAAACAGATTATTTACAGAGATTACATAAGTAAGCAAATTAAACAAGTTCCACAGGTTAAAGTTAGTCCTGAGCACAAGTCAGGATTAAATTAAATTACACAGTAAACTGGTTAACAGATTTTTACACATTCGAGTTAGCCAGGCTTGATACATTGACATAGCCAGTTAAGTGACAAATGTTGTTTGAGTCTAGTTTTAAATTGACCTAAGGTGGAAAGTAAGGTAATATCAGCTGGAAGTGAGTTCAGGATCTACTTACAGAGTTTGCAAAGAGAGAATCACCGGCTCTGTTATTAATTTTGCTAGTCTGAATTAGTAGTTTGTTAGAGGATCAAGCAGTCTAGGATTGTTATAGGGGTGATAATATTTTTAAGTGCAGGAGTATTGTCCGGATTATAGAGGATTTTATAGGCCATAATCAGTTGGTTATACTGGATTAGGCTAGGTAGTTCAAGCCAACCAAGCTGATTTAGATTGATGCAATGATGTGTCCTAAAAGGCAGCCCAGTGGCAAACCTGGCAATGTGGTTGTAGCAAATTGAGAGTTTGTTAAGGACAGTCTTGTTCAAATTCGAGAGTAGAGGGATGCATACAGAAGGGTTGAAAGAAGGTGAGAGCGAGCTATGGCAATTTTAGCTGGAGGGGTTAGGAAGGCTTTTATTCTGTAAAGTGACCCTAGTTTTTATTGATGGTTTTGATAGTTTGGTTAACATGTAGGTCAAATTTGAGATTATTGTCTATGATGACACCTAATAGTTTTGTAGATGGGTCAGGGAGATTATTGTGCCATAATTTGATTTTATGGTAAAGGTGAAAGTGGTAGACCTACGTGTTGGCGAAAATACCGGCATCTTAGTTTTTTCGGGATTTAGGATCAGACGATGTTCAGAAAGCCAGTTTTCTATTGTATTAAAGGTGGTCTGGGTAGCTGACCATAACTCTACTGGAGATGTGGCTGAGCAAATCAGAGTAGAGTCACCAGCATATTGGATACAGCTGACTTTTGGGATGACAGTATAAAGGTCGTTCATGAAGATGGAGAACAGCAAGGGCCCTAGTATAGAGCCTTGTGGTACTCCGAGGGTGTTAGGTAGAAGGTTAGAGAGTTTCTTCTGCCAGAGGACAGCCTGCTGTCGACCATTCAAATAGGATTGAAACCATTGGAGGGCTCCAGTATCTAGACAGAATGTTTGCAGGGTGTGGATTAAAAGTTGGTGATCAACCATATCGAATGCCTTGGAAAGATCCAAAAAGAGGGCTGAGGATATATAATTATTGTTGCGATTTTGGTTTATGGTGTTAGTAAAGACTAGGAGGGCTGAAGTAGTGCTGTGATGAGGACGGAAGCCATGCTGAGTGTCTGCCATAAGGCGATTTTGGATTAGGTGGTGCATGAATTGTCTATGAATACATTTTTCCATAATCTTTGCAAGTGGAGAGAGTATAGCTATTGGCCTATAATTGGAGAATTCAGTAGAGCTGCCTCCTTTGTGAAGTGGGATTACATAGGATATTTTCCAGATGGTGGAATTTTAGCTTCTACTATGGTTCGATTGATTAGTATTGAGATGGGGTAAGCAATCGCATCAGCTGATTTTGTAGGTACTCGGCAGGAGTTGATCAGCAGAAAGTGTAGTGGGTTTTAATTTTTGATCAAGGTATGGATAAGTGAAGTGGCGACTGGTTGGAAGCTGGACGCAAGTAGGTTTCTAGGGGTGCTACTTTCAGGACCAGGGAGCTAGGAGGTAGTTGGCTAGCTAGGGCTTGAATTGTCTTAGTAAAGAATTGATTAAAACTATCAGAAACATCTTCAGGGGTTTATCAATAGTAGCAGCAGGGATTGGGGTTGAAGTTTGTCCAGGATGTAGTAAATTATTTAAACCTGCCCAAAACTTGAGGGTTATTTTGATTTACTGTCTCTAAATTACAGTAGTATTGTTTTTGGTCTTGTAAAATTGATTCTTTGGTTTCGTTCCTGGATTGCCTGTATTTAATGTGATTTTGAGGGTCTTTAGAAGAACGCCATAAAGCCCATGCTTTGTTTCTAAGGGTAATTTTGAGTTTAGACTCTATAGAAAGCCATGGTGCAGTTTTTGCCTTGGTTCTCTTTGAACGAACAGGTGCATGCAAATCAAGGATCTCAAGGAATTTGTTGTTAAAGTATGCTACTGCTTCCTCTAAGGGGAGGTGTTTTAGAATAGACCAATTACATGAGTTTAGTTCTTGTTGGAATTTGGCAGGGTCAAAGTTTTTATTGTTTCTAACCTTTCTGAGTAAGGGTTGTTGGGAATTAATGGTTTTGTGCTTAATTACATATGCGAGAAGGTGATCGCTTAGGCCATTAAGGAGGGTACCAGAGGTGTACAGTTGGGGGTGACTGTTTATGAGTACCCAGTCAAGTATACTTTCTTTTTGGTTGGGTTTACCTATCCTGGTAGGGGTGGATATGATTTGTGTAAATGCATGTAGGTTAATATGGGTGGTTGGGGATTCTAAGGAACAGGTGCCCCAGTCTATGTTAAAGTCTCCAAGTAGTAGGGTTTCTTGGGGTAGTGACATGATAACCAGTGCAGGATATCTTCAAATGTAGATATATTGTTACCTGGGGGAATGTACATACAGATGATATTAATGCATTTATTTTTATTAAGTTGCAATTTGGTGGCAAGAATCTCAGAGTTATTCATCTGAGGAGGTTGTATTACATCTATGGTGACATTCAACTCAGATTTATAGAGTACAGCTACCCCACCCCCCTTCCTCGAAGCACGATCCAGCCTGTGTATGTTGTACCCAGGTGGTAACACTTCATTGTCTTTAGTGTTAGGTTTTAACCAGGTTTCAGATAAACAGAGAACCTCAGGGGAGTGGACATCCAGAAGTGCATGCACTTCATGTACCTTGTTATTAATGCTTCTAATATTGAGATGACAGACTAGGAGAGAGTTAGTTGGCCTATAAATTGTAGGTTTGTAGCTTAGATTACAAGTAGAGGAGGTATGTGTATCTGAAGTGAGTGGGCCAGGGTTGGGGTGAATATCACCACCAAGTATTAGGTTGAGTCTATACTTGGTGATGAACTTCAGGAATTTGTTTATTAGTTTGTGGTGGTGTTTGGATCTAGAGCTAATGTGCCTGGGGTTGAGATGTTGATAGACTGAACAAGATGTTGGATAGGATCTGGTACTGTAAGTATGGTTGAAGGTGGAAGGATTTACAGCTGGGGTGATAGTATGGCCTTTTGGGACCTGAAATCCCGTAAGAAACTGGTTTTCATACAAGGTAAGGAGGTATGGTGTGAACAAGAGGGGTGTGAACAAGAGGGGTAGTAAAGAGGAGTATATCATTATATGTGATTCAGCTAGTGAGTGAAGGAACTGTTTTACCTGGTGATGCAACACCAGAAGATAGAGTGGTGAGGTAAAGGTACTGGAAGGGGATGGGAGAATGCCAGATGAAAGCTAATAGGTGCTATTAAATGTAGGTAGTAGAATAGGGGTGGGTGGAATTATCCCAGATGAAAGCAGATAGGATCTAGAAAGTGCGCCAGTGGCTATAGTACTATAAATTTAGAGCTACTGGGCGCCGGAGGGAATTGAGGACAGGGAGGGGCGAACAGAGAGCCCGGAAGCATAGGGCATGTGAGGGCTATTGCAGTTTACAAGGTTTCCTAAGGTGTCCTAAAGCTATAAGGTAAGTATTACAGCACTAATGTAAGAGTCAATTTACTGCAGTTACAGGGGAAGGAGGCAACCACTCAAGTAGAAACAAAGAGCCCTATGGCTGACCAATATGGTGCCTGCTTAATTACAAAGCACTGTAAGTGAAAGCTTAACAAATGCTTTTTGTGTAACCTACTCTGTTTAAATGTTGAAAACAACTGATTGCAGTCCTGTCGACACTGTTTTGTACGGAACTGTAGAGTTCAGCTAGGAAAAGAGAAAAGCAGAAATTCTAGGATAAGCATGAAGACAACAACAGGCAGTTATTATATAATAATGCATTCAGAAAGGTTTGGTGGGGGGGTAAAGTAGCATACTTCTGAACGAACTAAGATTTATAGCTAAGAAACCTAGGCAAGAGAGCAATTCAGTAAATAAACACTTGCCAGATTTTAAAGATATACCAGAAAAACTAAATCAATTATTCACAATTGTACAACTAGAAAATTGCCAGTAAAAGCACTTCAGGTATAGCTAGCCCAAGTTATTCAAGTCATAAAAGCACTTCTTCAATGTGTGTGTGCAATTTAAACAGTAAAAAACACATGTAGCAAGGAGGAGCTCTGATTATACACTTATTATATTACGATATTATGAATGTCGTTGAACTATCTATTATATTTGCAGATATCGCTGAATCCATCTATATCACCATATATCCCTCTATTGCCCTTTCTATCTGTATTATATATATGCATATGTGTACATATATATATATCTATATCTATATCTATATCTATATCTATATATATATATATATATATATATATATCTGGCGGGGAACGTGACAGGCACATAGCACCACCATATGCTGTAAGACTCATGTACTGTTCAGGTGTTGGCATTCCGTGTTCCACTGGCTGTTGTGTTTACAATGTTTGAGGGCTGCCTATGTAGGAGTCACACATTGGCCCACCTATACATTACAATTTACAGGTGGTCATGTTTGTGTGCCATCCATTTTACTGTGTGTGCAGGTGGAGAGGTGTCAGTCCGTAGGGGCCTACACGGTCAGAGTATGTGCTATCGTTCCCTCTTTCCCAAGGCGTAGGCATATTGGGCATGCCTCTGTCTGCCTACTGGGGCTGGCACAGTGTGTTCATGGTCTGAATCTCTGTGCCTGTACTGGCCTTGGCAATTGCGGTGGGCTATGAGGGCCTTCACCATTTTGTCCCTGCTGCAGCTGCTTCCGCAGGATCATATTATGTAGCATGGCACATACTATGACGATGTGGGCACACGTGCCTGGAGAGTACTGCAAGGCTCCACCAGATGTATCCAAGCACTGGAACCGTGATTTCAGCATCCGACACACGCTCTATGATGATTCTGGTTTGTGCGTGTGACTCATTATGGCGTTCTTGCATGGGTGTGTGTGCATTTCTGATGGGAGTCATCATCCACGGCTCCAGTGCATAGCCAGCATCCCCCACGAGATGGCCATGTGGGATGTCCCCCCTGACAAATACCTGATACAGCTGTGAGGCATGCCAGATATGGGAGTCATGGTAGCTTCCAGGGCTGCCAGCACACACATCCATGATAATGCCCTGGGCATTGCACATGACCTGGCAGTTGATGGAGTGGAATCCCTTGCGGTATATGTAGCGCATACCCTGCTCACCGGGTGGTGACTTGATTTGTATGTGCGTGCAGTCTATCGCAACCAGTACCTCCGGGTATTGTGCCACACGGTGGAAGTGATGCATATTGTTGGCCAACTCCTCCTGAGTTCTGGGGAAGTATATCTGCTCATTGGCATGTGGTAACATGGCATCCAGGAACTGGTGTAGTACCCTGGATGCTGATGCCTGTGAGATACCCATTATATCTCCAGTTGGCCTTTGAAAGGTACCTGTGGCCAGTATTCGCAGGCTTACACATACCTTCGTGTCCACTGGTATGGGTTCCCCTCTGTTGTTTCTGGTTCTCAGGCATGGCCGGCACAGCTCCACTATTTGCTGTAAGATGTTCCTGTCCACCCTGTAACGCTCTACTATCTCCAGGTCATGTAGCCCCTGGTAGGTTACCCTTGGTCTGAACACTCTCCTTCTCCTCCGAGGCCTGCGGTGGTTGTCGGCATCATCCTCCACAACACCGTCAGTCTCTAACACCTGCTGATGAATCACAGCTATGGCAGCTCCCAACATGTACATTTTAAAAGTTCCCCGTGTGTTTACACCTATGGTGCGGTGTTTTGGAATACACAGGTGTGTGTTGGGTGCTTTCACACTTTATACTATTGTGCTGTGAACACCGATGATGTCATAGGGTGCGTATGTACGTTCGTAGCTACAGGTTATGTTATGTGTTTTACTGCCGGAACTACTATTGTGGTGCCTTTGGTGTTGAATTACATTTGCCTGCCATGGATTACCTCTTGACCTTCCCTTTACATTTCTGCATTGCACCTACCATTTTCTGGTGTGCATCCTGCAGCCTAGTTTCATTTGTACTTTCCTGGACCTGGCGTATCTTGCGTTATGTGTGCTACTGCCGGTCTGCTGTCGG